>NC_056725.1:1142825638-1143073138 GCF_019279795.1 Protopterus annectens
ATACACACAAATATGATTGTGTCACTGGACAGGCCACTGATTCCGTACAGTCGAATGCGATGCCGTCGCCTAATGGGTGGCCAATCCCGATACTAGAGTCATGTAGTACATTGTAATAGGCATCACAAGGTAATATAGTGGTCCTCGCTCACACCCAGGGGTGTGATTGACAGATGCAAGCAGCAATGCCGGTGCATTAGCAAGTGCGGGATCGAGCGGGTGTAAGCGTGTTTGGCTACCAGTATGCGAGTATTGCATTGGTTAAGCAATGTAGAGGGTAATCGAGTGTAAGAGGCTGTAACCAGAGGATATCATGCAGCGCAGTCATTCAACAGTATAGGAATGTATCCCATCATGTAGATGTACATGTGAGTGTTTATGTCCAGCATATAGGTACATACATATACAGAGATGTATCAGGGACATACCATGTGGCAACAAAGCATTACAAACAAAAGAAATGGGGAACACCAGTGACGCCTGTATTATGCTTAAAAACCTCAGCTTTGGCCGGCTAAGAACTTGCTATATTCAACTGGACATATAAGAGAATTTAAGTACCTTAATCTGCTCTTTTTTTTCAAAAAAATACAGTATTTAAATTGATTTTAACTGTGTGGAAGGAATATTAGCTGAACTGGAAGTTAGTCAGTGTTTGCTGAATTTTGTTATTTGCTAGTAATTACAGGTGTGGGGGTAGTCACATTCTTTGATTTCCTGTCCTTGCCTATTTAAGTGGTACAGTGTGAAATATTTTCTGCTTAAAAACCTCAGCTTTGGCCGGCTAAGAACTTGCTATATTCAACTGGATGTATAAGAGAATTTAAGTACCTTTATCTGCTCTTTTTTTTCAAAAAATACAGTATTTAAATTTATTTTAACTGTGTGGAAAGAATATTAACTGAACTGGAAGTTTTCACTCTGCAGTTAGTTCCACCCACCCTCCCTGTTTTTGTTTTGGTGTTAATCTTAGTGGCCTTGCAACTGCCCGCCCCTATTGTAAATTTGTGTTTGGATACTCCTTCTGGGCCCATCTCATTTGCTCACTCAACTGAGTGCAGTGAGATCATATTCTGATTTCAGGCACTCCTACTGTGTACAAAGAGAGCATCTGGGAAACAGAAAAAAAAATTAAGCTTGTTTCCTGCCTTTCCTGTTTAGTGGTATAGACTATTTGTAGGCTTCTGAGCCCCCAAGGCCCTTCTGTGTTGGAGGGAAGCCTTCTAGCTTAGTTTTTTTTCTTATAACTAGCCAGTTTTCTAGTTTCAGCACTCAAATCTGTTTCTTTGATCTCAGCACTTGTTCAGAAAAAAAAAAAAAAATTTATCTGCTTTTACTGTACTTGTGTTTCTACCTACTTTTCTACTTTTGCATCATCTTAAAAGTACTCAATTGTATTTATTACTGCTTGGTGTAACTCATTCTAAGCCTTTTGGTTTAAACACTTGGGCTTCGGACCAGTTGTTTTGCACTGAGAGGGTTTGTGGTCTGCACTGTAGTGGCAGAACAGGTAGCTTACATCCTTCTAGGTTGGGAACTGCTGACTGAGGGCTCAGTGTCTGTTATTCTAAAAGTGTATTAATTCTGGTTTAAGCACTTGGGCTTTCAGGCCAGTTATTTTACATTAAGAGGGTTCGTGGTCTGCACTCTTGTGGGAGGAGAGGCTGGACTCTGCCCTTCTGAGCTGGGAATTTCTGGTTGAAGGCTTATAGTGCATGCATATCTGAACTGCTTCTTACTGAAGTTGGTGCGCCTTGTTTGCTGTGGCATAGACTGGATTCGGGCCTGCTGGATCTAGCTTTGTTTGTGTAACTTGAGCACTAATCCAGGCATTCTCTAAAGTATTTAATTGTATTTATTACTGCTTGGTAGTAACTTGATTAAAGTGTAGCTATCATTCTAAGTCTTTTGGATTAAGCACTTGGGCTTCAGACCAGTTGTTTTACATTAGGAAGGTTTGTGGCATGCACTGTGGTGGCAGGACAGGTAGCTTTCATCCTTCTAAGTTGGGAACTGCTGATTGAGAGCCCAGTGTCTGTTATTCTTAAAGTGTATTAGTTCTGGTTTAAGCACTTGGGCTTCAGGCCAGTTATTTTACATTAAGAACGTTTGTGGTCTGCACTCTTGTGGGAGAAGAGGCTGGACTCTGCCCTTCTGAGCTGGGAATTTCTGGTTAAAGGTTTATAGTGCCTGAATATTTGAACTGTATCTTACTGAAATTGGTACACCTTGTTTGCTGTAGCATAGACTATATCCAGGCCTGCTGAATCTAGCTTTGTTTATATGCTTGTTTGTTTGCTTGTTATTTCCCTGGAACGCTAATTCCACGTATTACGCGTCTTGTCAGCGCTTCTGTGGATCACTAGTGATATCTGCATTGCTTACTGTACTTATTTCCTTGTTTCACTTGAAAGAAAGTTACTGTTTGTCATTTTTGCATTTAAGTTACCTGTAACACATTGCACTTAAGTTACCTGGCACTTGCTCACTAAAGCAATTATATATCAGCACTAAAAATTAAAAGCACTACACCCTCACTCCCCACTGGCCCTGGTTTTCAATTATTAAGGAATTCCCAATATTATTCTAGCATGTCCAAAGGTCAGTTGTCAATCTCCTCTCCGGTCCAGCTGGTGAATCTGGGAATCTTGAGGCAATGTTACAACTGCCTCATGTACACAGACAACCCTCTCCTCCTCCCAACAAATTCCAACACATGTGAGAGATGCAACCATATAGCCAAACTGGAGGCTAAGCTCTCTCAACTCAGTACTGGCATAACCAGTCAGGAGGAGAAGGAAACCACACTCACTACAATTCCAGTCTCACATAGTCCTACCATGACAGCAAACCAAACACATAATCACACAAAAACATACTCGGAGGCTCTAAATAAAGATCTGCCGAAGCAGCAGAGACCTCCAAAGCAGACACCCAAGCAGCCGCTACCCCAAAACAAAACACGTGCAACTCATATCTCACAAAGCCAGTGTGCCAAACAGTCACAGCCCTTAAGACTAAACAACACACCTAATACACTTGTAATAGGTGACTCTATCGTCAGGCACATTGACGTCCCGCTCACCAGGCTGAACAAGGAGAGGGTCACAGTGAGCAGCCTGTCGGGCGCTAGGATCCGCCACATAACACAAGCACTCAGGTCACTCCAAGGCAAGTACAAATATGACTCAGTCATTGTCCATGCTGGTGTGAATGACCTGAGACGTACCTCCCTGGACTACATGAAAAGAGACATAAAGGAGCTCTCTGAGCATGTAGCCCAGGCCGGTATGACCCTGACCTTGAGTAACATCTTACCCTCACCAAGAATGATGCCACAATATGAAGACAAGATGATCAATTTCAACAATTGGCTTAAGTACTGGTGTCATTCAAAGGGGATCAATGCCTGTCAGCTTGGGATGATATGCTCGACAAGCCACGATGCATCGCTAGGGACGGCTTGCACCTGTCACCCCTGGGCTTTCGGATATTGGCAAAGGCTCTTGCTACCCACATAGTGCCTTTTTAGGCAAGGCTCAAAAGACAAACCCACCTCCATAGGTATCACAAGGGATAAGAAACTAAGAGTAATGCTACTCAACGCCAGAAGTCAAAACCTCAAGATGCATGCACTCGAAACTCTCCTTAGCATGGAGAACATCGATATCTGTGCAATAACAGAAACCTGGTTCAGGGCTCCCGAGAGCACCCCAGCACTACCAGGTTATACCTCATACCATTCTTTTCGGCCCCAAAGTTTGGACCGAACCACAAAAGGAGAGGGAGTATCGATATTCATCAAAGATACCCACACCTCCAGGTTGGTGGCAAAGCACGAAGCATCAGAGGCTATCCATGTGCAACTAACAGTGAGTAAAACTGCCTTCCAGTTTATATCCTGCTACAGACCACCCTCCCAAACCCAGGAACCCCACTCGGCCTTCCTGAGAACACTGGAAAATATGAAGGTCTCTCCAAACACCATTATATTGGGCGACTTCAACTACCCAAACATAGACTGGGAGCATTACTCTAGCTCCAACACCCTAGCCCAAAGGTTCCTAGAATTTATAAACTCAAATGCTATGGAACAACTTGTTACCACTCCCACAAGAAGGGAAAACATACTGGACCTGATCATCACCAACATGGGGACTCTATGCTCCACACCAGAAGTCTATCCCTCACTGTTAAGATCAGACCATAAACTAATCTTACTGGATATTCACATCCCGACCCCATCCCCTGCCCAGAAAACCACAGTGAAAAACTTCTCTAAAGCAAATTTCATGCTCCTCAAAACTGAGGTGGAATCCTTCAAAGCCCCCGGGCCTGTGGAAAATACGGCCCAGACCGCAGAATCCTTTATAAACGCATTCTATGAACACCTTCAGGAATGCATGGATCATGCGATCCCAAATAAAACCAAGACCCAATCCTCCAAAGGCAGACATCCTGTCTGGTGGATCCCAGCCATAAACAAACTATACAATAGAAGGAGGAAGCTACTGAATGATAGAGCAAAATCCCAAAAAGGGAAGGCATCACTGATCAGTATTAGCAAACAACTACGGGCACACATAAAATTGTCTAAGGCCAGCTTCGAGAGAAAAATTGCACAGGACACTAAGGATAATCACAAGGCTTTCTTTAGTTATGTTAGGAACCTGGGTGGTAATTCCCAGATATGCTCAGAATTAGTCCAAAATGACAAAAAATACACCGAACCCACAGACATTGCCAACATCCTAGATGACAGGTTCAGAGCAAACTTCTCCCCCCCTCCCAACCAAAAGGGCAAATATCTATCCCAGCAGAGTGCTGCCCCCCTGACATCTCAGATGCTCAGGTAAGAGCCGCCCTCTCCAAAGCAAAAAACACAGCATCAATGGGACCAGATGGTGTCCCGGGCTGCGTTCTACATGAACTCCAAGAAGAGTTAAACCCAAACATAAAACTCAGCCTTACTACAGGATATGTGCCCAAAGAGTGGCGTACAGCAACAGTGGTCCCTCTCCATAAAGGTGGTGCCTCAACGGATCCTGGAAACTATCTCCCCATAAGCCTGACTAGCTTGGTCTGCAAAGCTATGGAAAGGATCATCATGGACCTCATAAATAAAGATATTGGGGACCTACAGACACTGGATCCTACCCAGTTCGGCTTTGTTAAGGGCAGATCCTGCCTCTTAAACCTGGTTGATTTCTTTGAAACAGTCACCAAGGCCATTGATGAGGGGAAGGTGGTCCACACAGCCTACCTGGACCTCGCAAAAGCCTTCGATACAATACCCCACTCGGGCATTATAGATAAGCTCACCAGCTTAAATATAAACCCCTATGTCACTAGATGGATTGCAAACTGGCTCAAGGACAGAACCCACATGGTTAGAATTGCTGGAGCCATGTCAGACTCCAAACCAGTTACAAGTGGTGCCCCACAAGGCTCAGTCCTGGGACCTCTCTTGTTTGGTATATATTTCTCGGTGGTACAGGCCAACACGGAAGGACTGTGGCTGACCAAGTTCACAGATGACTGCAAACTGGGCACCATAATCGACTCTCCAGCCGACACAAGCATCCTCCAAAAGGGCCTCATAAAAACAGACAACTGGTGCCAGAGCCATGGCCTCAAGCTAAATGCCAAAAAGTGTATAGTCATCCCCTTTGGCAAAAACAAAGTGCCCACAAATTACCACATAGGTGGTAATCCATTAAGTACAGAAGAAGTAATTAGGGACCTGGGGACCCAAGTTGATAGCAATCTCTCATTTGACAACCATGTGGCCAAAGTGGTTAGAAAACATTTTATATAGCCCACCTAATCATGAAGGGATTCACATCTAGATCAGGGAGGTCATCGTGCCTCTTTACTCATCCCTCATTAGGCCCATAATTGAGTACAATGCCCCTTTGGGATGTACCTTACGGACACCTGCAGCAACTGGAAAGACCCCAAAAGTACCTCACCAAGAGGATCAAAGGGCTCAAACAGATGCCATATGCTGCCCGGTTAAAGAAACTCCAGCTCTACTCAGTGGCATACCACCTGTTCAGAGGCGATCTGTGCCTGATGTATAAAGCCATGTCCAACCCGGAATTAATGGACATGCTGCACCTCAGAAAATCCAAATCCCATCGAGCTACGTTCGAGACTTGAACCTCAGCACTGAAATAAATAGGATATGCTGGAGGGACAGATTCATAACCCAGAGGCTCCCTTCACTCTGGAATAAAATCCAAGTCCAGGTTAGGCAGAGTCCCTGACTGACTCTCTTCAAGAGGAATCTTGATGAGTGGATGGGAGATCGTAGGTTTACCCTGGGTATCACTTCTGTGTCACTGTTAGACAGAGGCACAGTATACTAACCTCGAAAAAGGGCATAGCAAAATAAATTTAAAATGGGTGGCGAAAGCCAAACACATTCTGGCTAGGCTTATAAATGCCCTAGGGCAGATAGCCTAGTATGAACCTATGAACCTATGTAGTGGTATTGCTCTATGTGATCACAAGACTCCCTCAGGCAGACATGTGTCAGTCATACACACAAATAGTTCTACATTGGCCGTATACATCACTCTGTGTATATAATGTACATTAACACAACAGTACCTGTCCAATCATTATGTGTCAACAGTACTCCTGCAATGTGCTGTGTGCAACATCATCATCATGATAAAGGTAAATGGGTTAACCATAGAGGGACCGGTAGTGTTTTGTGTACAATGGGGTCATCCTCCTCACGTGTACCTGGACCATGTAGGAGTGATGTGCATACCAGGACCATGCGCCTAAGGGACAGTGGTGAGGATAACAGTAGTATGTTATGATGCATATTACAAGGGTTTCATGTGGCCAGTGGGCATGTGTGTGTAATGGACAGCTATGTATAGGGCAGATGGTGTCCTAGGAGCCGAATAGCCTTATGTGTCCGTAGGTGAGGGTCAGATGTTGGGGAAGGAGTGTAGGTATGGCCGTGGAGGATAGGTAGGAGCACTGAAATGACAGCATACAGGGTTGGTATATGACACATGTGGGGGGGGATACACCCTGGATGGGGATGGGTCTTCGGCATTCAAAAGCCCATGGGAACAGTGGGACAGAGGTCTCCAGCCATGGACAACTGCCACAGCACCTACACAGCTGCAAAGGAGGCAGTGCTGGGGGCTGTCCAGGAGGGGCAGCATCACCCTGTACACTCCGCTCTTGAACTGGAGTATCTGGCTTCGTAACCCCTTAGGAAGCCACCTACACAACATGTTCGGGACCACACGACAGCAGATATGTACCTGTCTGGTCCCGTTCCCAAGGGGGACATGCTCTATCCTCAGTGGTGGCACCAGCAGAAGGTGGTGCAGAGCCAACAGAGGTTGATGTTAATGGCTGGGCCCCAGATGTGCTAGTGCCCGGTGCCATGGTCAGCTGAAGTGGGACAGGAGGATCTGCCGGGACTTCCCAACCCATTCAGCCTATGGTGTTGCATTTTAAACCCACATATAGCTTAGTGATAGACAACAGCATACACGATTACCTACGACAGTATGCATAGATATCACCAGCAATCCAACACAACAGATGATATACATTTGCAGAGGGAGCACAATACATGCATATATACCGCATGGCAACTGTACAATGTGTAGTAGATGTTTGACAGCAGCTATGAACAGCTGCCCATCATTGGCTTGTCACTGGGAATCCCACACAGTGTCAGTCATACCAATGTCTCATGTGACACATGTCCAGTCAAGGATGCGATGGCAGTAACACATCCCTATCATCATGTACTGTCTGCAATCCCCACACCATGCCTCTGCTGTGCACAGAATGTGTTCAGTGTGTAACACAGGAAACAAATGGTTGTACACACTGACCTGTTCACAGATGGCCCTACAGATAGGGTTCCCTCATGAATAGAGTACTGTCATGTCTGTATTTTAACATGCAGAATAGCCATTACCACACACATGTTAAACAGGCAGTAGTCTCAATGCAGCATAGCTACACTTACATGCTGCAGTTGTATGGCACATCACCCTCCTGTCATTAGGCTATTTCCCACTGTGGAAAATGATTGCAGTACATCCAGATATCATCTGCGATGCTGTGTCAGAACACCACATCCAGGTACACCTCACAGCGACTGTCATGGCCAGATAATAACATGTTTCCCTAGATAGTGTATTGTGTTTATCATGCGGATGGCTATGGAAACACCATCACAGCTGTACCACATGCAATCAGCTAGAGGAGGACTGCAATAGGTGCAGAGGCCATCACCTGACCATTTCCATCTGTTACAATACACATGCTGCTGCTGTGCAGATGTACACCTTCACATCCACCAGAGAGTGTGTGAGCGGGACAGGCAATGTACACCAGGGAAGGGCTTGGAGACTTAACCATAAGCATCATCTGCCACATGCTGAATAGTGCAGGGGCAAACCCCTGACTACTCATTACTATTACATGTGCATGACATTACTACATATGCCACAGAGGCGACATGTTGCAGTGCTGTAAGAACATATGTGTAGGTGAGTGAGTGTCATCTACAACAGATATAATAGACATACATTAGGTGTGGCACACATGTCAGTCCATGTGAACGGATGCCATTGTCATCACAACCACACTCTAATGGACACGCATTGACACCTTTGCCAGGGTGGCAAATACACAATGTAACTACTTAGTTTGCCACACCGCAGTAATGCACAGGACCACATGCACCACAGGGGATATGTGGAGGTTCTATGGGCTAAGGCATGTGAAAGTGCTTGACAACTGTTGGTATGCCAGTGAGGTTTATACTAGGAGTGACTGTTGTTGGGAGCATCACAACCCACATGCAGACACAAGGTGCCAGTACTGTCATGCAGGTATGCATTGCTCCATGGGTGTGTAGTGTTTGGCTGTGCAAGATGGCTGTACAAGGCTGGGTGAGGGGTAATCTTGGACAACACATCACCCAACAATGGTGTGCAGTGCAGGGGTGTAGTGTATGCAATGTCCCACACAGATGGGTACTGCATTATCTGGCCTGACATCCTGGTTACCAATGTGTAGGGCCATAGCTTTGCAATGCATGCCATGTCTGTGTTTGATAGTCCTTCACATGGACATTTCCTGGGATGTGCATGTCCCACAATATTGTACAGTGACATGTACAGGTGTACCTGGTTTGACAGACACATGTAGTGTACACAGCCTGTTATACCCCGATGTGCCAATACTGGCCTGGTGTGGTGAAATCTGCTTATAGTGAGCAGGTTGTCCCTGCACCTGCATGGATAGAATGGACAGGTATTCTGTGGTGTCATTGGCATGGGTCCATACAGGGCACATGTGTACAGCATTGTCTGGCCTTAGTGGATCACATATGATGGCACCACATATGTTGCAGCCATTCAGTGTGGAACATAGTGAAGGCACAATGTCCACATATATGTGCCTATTGTACCGCTGTACAGGGTGCCATGTCCTCTGCAGGCCACTGCGGTCACACCATGCCTACTACCTGCCCTCAATGTGCATATTACTAGTAACATAGTGGGATATTCTAGGCAAGGTTGTATGTGCATGGCACATGGATGTGGGACATATACTGGGTACTAGTAGGGCTGCATACGTAGTTCACCAGCCCTTTTACCAGATGTATGGGTATGGCTTGCCAACACAGTGCCGTGGCTGACTGACAGCTGTACTCCTCGTGAGGTGGCCAATGTATCATAAGACGGATACTATATAGAAAAACTACAAAACCCACTCCCAAACATGTCCAGTGGTAAGACAATCATAGCCACCTCTACACAGGCTCTGACAGACAAACACACACTTGCCATGTCCTGTTTACAAACCCCTACCGTATCACACTGCAGCAACACGCATTTAGGGCATGTGCTACGGCAAATACTACAAAGCACTGTACTTGTCTCAAGCAGGCAGACACACACACACACACACACACACACACACACACACACACACACACACACACACACACACACACACACAGTTGGCATGTCTGGGATTAGAACACCAACCTAACTACTTTACTACACTACAGCATTACGCAGTTACAGAACACGTTACCGAGATTACTGGGACACAGCACTCCCAGAGGTGTATTTGTAATGGGTGACATCATTGGCCTTGATAACGGTGGTTATAAGAAATGTATGGAACGTGAGCAGTATAAAAGCATTACTCAGTCCTCAAGCAAACGGACACACACAGACACACACACACACACACACACACACACACACACACACACACACACACACACACACACACACACACACACATACACGGCAAGTGTGGGACTAAAACACTGACCTAACTACTTTATTACATTACAACATTACACAGCTACAGAATGTGCTACCGAGATTACTGAGACACAGCACTCCCAGAGGTGTATTTGTAGATGGGTGACATCATCTGCCTTGATAACGGTGGGTATAAGAAATGTATGGAGCGTGAGCAGTATAAAAGCATTATTCAGTCCTCAGGCAAATGGACACACACACACACACACATACACGGCAAGTGTGGGACTAGAACACCGACCTAACTACTGTATTACACTACAGCATTACGCAGTTACAGAACACGCTACTGAGATTACTGGGACACAACACTCCCAAAGGTGTATTTGTAGATGGGTGACATCATTGGCCTTGATAACGGTGGGTATAAGAAATATATGGATCATGAGCAGTATAAAAGCATTACTCAGTCCTCAGGGGCACACACACACACACACACACACACACACACACACACACACACACACACACACACACACACACACACACACACACACACACACACAGTAAGTGTGGGACTAGAACACCGACCTAACTACTTTATTGCACTACAGCATTACGCAGTTACAGAACGCACTACCGAAATTACTGGGACACAGCACTCCCAGTGGTGTATTTGTAGATGGGTGACATCATCGGCCTTGCTAATGGTGGGTATAAGAAATGTATGGAGTGGGGAAGTTTAAAAGCAATTTAGAGTCCATCGGCAAATGGGGACAGGCACACACACACAATAAAATGTCGACCAAAATGTCCAGCAAAGGCAATGAGACACAAACCAAGAGCCCGATGATAATTGGAACAAAATACCAAAATGCACAGTAAGCAACTGAATAAATAAAGGATTTATTCCACCAAAACGACACTACGACTAAGCGCTTTCACCAGTTATACTGGCTTCTTCAGAGTCATAGTGCACAAAACATTTAAACCCATATAAATACTAAACACATCTCTAAAAATTCATCAATTATTCAATTAATGAATCATTAAATATCCACAAGGCTTCAAACTTAAAGCCACAAACACAATTTTACAACTTTTAACAATGCATCCAGCTTTGAAATAATATAAAAACACATATAAATTAATATTTACAATTTTAACCTAGTAACATACAACAAAAATGTATAAAACACACATCAAATGAATTTTAAACACAAAATAAATCTTTAAAGATATATGGTATGGTATAATATGTAATATTGTTAGTGCAAACCTCCATAAAACCTGCTTAATGCAAATGTTTCAAAATTAATAAAATATGTAAAATATAATATATGAATATAACTTGATATAATAATAATATTGATATTGAATCTTCCAGGTCTAATCCTATATACACCATACTGTAAAAAAAATGAGAAAGCAATATATGAAATTTCATATAAAACTCGCTCTGATTTTTAACAAAGGTTTTATTGAAATGCTCTCATATAAGGGGAATGAACATAAGCTTGCTAAGTAGTGTCTGTAGTTTCCAGCAGGTAGAAAACAGAGATTATGAATGAGAAACATATTTCTTATTTGTTGTCAAAGCTGATATTTCTATGTTTCACAAGTACATCCATATTCACTACAACTTTCCCTACCAGTCATAGCCTTACCTACACACACACACACACACACACACACACACACACACACACACACACACACACACACACACACACACACACACGCTAGTGGTGGGTACGGAACACCTGCCTATTTACAGATTACTATTACAATACTACATACTTACGAATCGCGCCACACAGACTACACATGTCAAGGCTGTCATTATGACCATCTGGGAATGCGGACATCAACAGGGATGCTGGCAGTTAAGATGTACATATCTGTGAACGTGTGTTTAAAGTAGGAATTCATCCTGACCTGGAGTATGTCCATCTGTGGAATGGATGACTACTACCACTATACAGGGTTACAATGGCCATGCCCATACACAGAGGCACATAACCGACACAAGGTGTCACTGGGCATGCTCACACACTTAGTAGCACAGGGCTGTTCGGAATGCACTATGTGTCCATGTACACAAGGATATACTAGGCATGCTCATACTCCTAGTAGCACAGTGCTGACTGGGATGCACTCTGATGCTAAACACGGAGGGCCACAGTGGCCATGCTATTACAGGTTGACATAAAGAAGACATTGTAGTGGGCTCTGGTGTTAGTTGTTGTCATTGTTAGCGGGAACATTGCTCTACATATATTTGACCGGTCTTTTACACAACATTAGCTGTCATTCTGGGATGACATGGCTGACAGCAGGCAGGCCTTTGTCACATATCACATGCATCCATGATACAAAGGAGTGTGGATATTACCCAAGTCGCATCTGCCCACACAGTGCCATTCCAAGGCAAATGTCCTAAACACAGGTTAACTCCCATACACCTACAGGACAACTGCATTGTTTTCTTATGCTAACCAGTGCTAGATATGCAGCGTCTATATTCACAGCTGGCCACTGTAGATCCAACAATGGGGAGTACTGACATCTGTGCAGTGAGGAACACCTGGCTGATGTCTCTGTAGTGCACAATAGCACTACCACCATATACCTCGGAACCTAGCACTACCACCATATACCTCAGAACCAGACATGTGGGCCATAACACAGGTACGGACCGCTCCAGGTGGTGTACCCACATACATAAAGGCCACTCACATGTACTGACCGGTCCCCCCATGAAAGGCATCACAGATGTTAGTTTGCTGTTATTTTTTGTATTTCTGTATTGCCTTTCTATATTTTGAATACTGTAGTTTGTTTTCTTTACCTTGTGTTTTGCTTGCATTCTGTTTTAACAGCATATTAAAACTTCAAAAGAGACCACAGCTCTCTCTGTTCTGAGATGTTAGTTTGCTGTTATTTTTTGTATTTCTGTATTGCCTTTCTATATTTTGAATACTGTAGTTTGTTTTCTTTACCTTGTGTTTTGCTTGCATTCTGTTTTAACAGCATATTAAAACTTCAAAAGAGACCACAGCTCTCTCTGTTCTGAGTCAGGCAGAATTTTTTCCCTCCCACCCATTTAAGTTGTCTTGTTAAATACCACTGTCTTTCTAGTTGCCCTCTTATGTTAATCTGACCATATATCTCATTTCTCTCTACTTTCACTGGCTTATGTGAGTAATCACAAAACCATCACTTTTGAAATCCACCCTTCAATTATTTAAATTTATTGGCCATCCTACAGTATTTCATAGTACCAAAATACAAAAGTAACCACCCCTTTCAGTCCATCTTGCTGTTTTAAAATAGTAACTCTCCACTAAACCTTAACTTTTTAAACAGGTAAAACTCAAGTTACATACTTTCATATCTAACTTCTCTAGTGCACACTGCAGAGTGCATTCTTTTCAATCTTACCTTTAAGCATCCCTGTTACTAGCACTTTCTCTAATACCTAAAAAGATTATCTCTACTTGACTCCAAGTAGACTTTTCTCTATCTGTTAAACCTAGCACTTGCTCCTACAGTACTTATTACCTTGATACGGCACTCTTATAGATAGCACCCCAAAAGGCAAACCCCATTTCTCGGTCACCCACGTCCCCGGAATCTCTTTTAAAGTTTTTTTGTCTAGTCCTTCTAGCATGTAGGGATCAGTTGCTAGTGTCCTCTCCTGCTCAGCTGGTGAACCTGGGAATATTGAGGCAATGTTACAATTGCCTCATGTACACAGACAACCCTCTCCTCCTCCCACAAAACACAAATACATGAGAGATGCAACTATATGGCCAAACTGGAGGCTGAGCTCTCTCAACATAGGACTGGCAAGACCAGTCAGGAGGAGAAGGTTACCACACACACTATAGACCCAGTCTCACATAGTACCATCACAACCTCAAATCATACACATAAACACACAAAGACATACTCGGCGGCTCTGATCAAAATCTACCAAAACAGCAGAGGCCACCAAAGCAGACACCCAAACAACCACCACCTCAGAACACAACACCTGCAACACATAGACCTCACAGTCAGTGTCTCAAACAGTCACAGCCCTTAAGGCCAAACACAATGCCAGACACACTAGTCATTGGTGACTCCATAGTCAGACACACTGGCGTCCCGCTCACCAGACTGAGTAAGGAGAAGGTCACAGTAAGCTGCCTGTCGGGCTAGAATCCGCCATATAATGCAAGCACTCAGGTCTCTCAACAGCAGGTACAAATACGACTCAGTCATTGTCCACGCTGGTGTAAACGACCTGAGACGTACCTCCTTGGACTACATGAAAAGAGACATTGAGGAGCTCTCTGATTATGTAGCCCAGGCAGGTATGACCCTGACCTTGAGCAGTATCCTACCTTCACCAAGAATGATGCCACAATACAGAGATAAGATGATCAGCTTTAACAATTGGCTTAAACTCTGGTGTCATTCAAAGGGGATCCAATGTCTGTCTGCCTGGGATGACATGCTGGACAAGCCACGCTGCTTTGCAAGGGACGGCTTGCACCTGTCACCCCTGGGATTCTGGATACTGGCAAAGGCTCTTGCCACCCCCATAGTGCCTTTTTTAGGCAAGGCTCAAATTCTAAACCTACCACCCTAGAACACAAAAAAGGAAAAAACTAAGGGTAATGCTGCTCAATGCCAGAAGTCTAAATCTCAAAATGCACGCACTCGAGGCCCTTCTCAGTATGGAGAACATCGATGTCTGTGCAGTGACAGAAACCTGGTTCAAGGCTCCTGAGAGCACCCCAGCACTATCAGGTTTTACCTCTTATCATGCATTCCGGCCCCAAAATCCGGACAATACCAAGAAAGGAGGGGGGGGTATCCATATCCATCAAGGACACCCACACCTCAAGACTGGTGGCAACGCCCGATGCATCGGAGACCATCCAGGTGCAATTAACCATAGGCAAGACTGCTCTGCAAATTGTAGCATGTTACAGGCCACCCTCACAAACTCAGGAACCTCACATGGCCTTCCTGAAAACACTAGAGGGGATAAATGTATCACCAAACACCATCATACTAGGTGACTTCAATTACCCTAATATAGACTGGGAACACTACTCAAGCCCAAACACCCTAGCCCAAAAGTTCCTGGAATTCATAAACTCAAATGCCATGGAACAACTAGTCACCATCCCCACAAGAGGAGAAAACATACTTGATCTCATCATCACGAACATGGGAGCACAATGTTCAACACTGGAAGTATACCCCTCACTGGTGAGATCAGATCACAAACTAATCTCTTTGGAGGTCCTCATCCCACCCCCACCTGAAATAAAAAAGACCACAGTAAAGAACTTCTCGAAAGCCGACTTCACACTTCTAAAGACTAGTGTGGTCTCCTTTAAGGCCCCGAGCGGTGGAAAACAGTACTCAAGCCGCTGAATCACTTACAAATGCCTTCTACCAGCACCTGCAGGACTGCATGGATAAGGCAATCCCAAGCAAAACAAAGACTCTTTGTACCAAAGGCAAGCGTCCAGTCTGGTGGACCCCAGCCATAAACAAACTCTACAACAAAAGGAGGAAGCTACTACAAGATAGAGCAAAATCCTTAAAAGGTAAGACACCCTTGATCACTATAAGTAAATAACTAAGAGCTCTCATAAAATCATCCAAAGCAAATTTTGAGAGATACATAGCTAATGACTCAAAGACAATCACAAGGCCTTCTTTAGCTATGTTAGAAACCTGGGAGGAAACTCCCAGATATGCTCAGAACTAGTTCAAAATGATGTGAAGATTACTGATCCTACAGACATTGCCAACATACTGGCTGACAGGTTCAGTGCACACTTCTCCCAAAAGGAGAGATATCTATACCAAGCGATTGCAGCCCCCAAACATCTCCAGCCCAAGTGAGAACTGCTCTCTCAAAGCAAAAACACAGCATCCATGGGACCTGATGGTGTCCCCGGCTGTGTGCTCCACGAACTCAATGAGGAATTAAACCCACAGCTAGGACAGCTGTTTAATCATAGTCTTACCTCTGGATACGCACCCAGGGAGTGGCGCACTGCAACTGTGGTCCCACTTCACAAAGGCGGTGCCTCCACCGACCCTGGAAATTACCGCCCATTAGCTAGACAAGCCTTATCTGCAAAGCCATGGAGAGGATCATGATGGACCTCATAAATAAAGACATAGGGAATTTGCAGACTTTGGATCCATCCCAGTTTGGCTTTGTCAAAGGCAGATCATGCCTTCTAAACTTGGTTGACTTTTTGAAACAGTCACCAAAGCCATTGATGAGGGAAAGGCAGTCCATACAGCCTACCTCGATCTGGCGAAGGCCTTGATACAATACCCCACTCGGGTATCATTGAAAAACTCATCAGCTTAAATGTTAACCCATACATCACAAGATGGGTTGCAAACTGGCTGAGTGACAGAACCCACAGGGTCAGAGTTGCTGGCGCCATGTCAGACTCAAAGCCTGTCACAAGTGGTGTACCACAGGGCTCAGTCCTGGGCCCACTCTTGTTTGGCATCTACTTTTCCGAAGTACAAGCAAACACAGGAGGGTTATGGCTGACAAAGTTTGCAGATGACTGCAAACTGGGCCATAGTAGAAAACACATCTGACACAGATATCCTTCAGAAGGGTCTCACAGAAGCGGATAACTGGTGCCAGAGCCATGGCCTAAAGTTAAATGCCAAAAATGCATAGTCATACCCTTGGAAAAACAAGGTTACCCTAGCTACCAAATAGGTGGCAATCCACTGAGCACAGAAGAAGTTATCAGGGACCTGGGGACCCAGGTTGATAGTAGTCTGTCATTCGACACCCATGTAGCTAAAGTAGTTAGGAAGACCTTCTACATTGCCCACCTTATCATGAAGGGATTCTCATCTAGATCAAGGGAGGTCATAGTCTCCCTATACTCATCACTCATCAGACCAATGATTGAGTACAATGCCCCATTCGAATGTATCTGACCCGACACTTGCAGCAGCTGGAGAGGCCACAAAGTTCCTCACCAAAAGGATAAAGGGTCTCAAACATCTGTCCTATGCTGCCCGACTGAAAGAACTCCAGCTCTATTCAGTCGCTGACCGCTTGCTCAGTGGTGATCTTTGTCTAACATACAAGGCCATGTCAAACCCAGATTTGATGAATATGCTTCACCTCAAAAAATCTAGATCCGTCAGAGCCACAAGGGCGGGAGACTTAAACCTCGACACGGCTATTAATAGGACGTGCTGGAGGGATAGATTCATCACCCAAAGACTCCCTATGCTGTGGAATAAAATCCCGGTATATGTGAGGCAGAGCACCTCGCTGGCCATGTTCAAGAGAAATCTTGACCAATGGATGGGAGATCGCAGATATACCCCAGGGATTACCTCAGTGTCACTGCTCGACAGAGGCACAGCAAAATAATGGGTTGTAGTCCTTTGTGCAAATAGGTGGCTACAGCCATTACACACATGCACATGGAATGTAGGTCCATGGCTGCTGAATGTTAACAGTACATAAGGTGTGATATCAATGTTGACAGAGGTAACATCCCCTCTGTACTGGTCACCCATCATATCATACAACAGTCCACGTGTCATGTATGTCATTACACATATCCACCAATTGCAATGCCTAAAATCATGACCAAATGTCAGGATTGTAGGATCTACACACCTGTACACGTAGTGTTGTGCATTCAGATAACATGCGTGTGCAGTTGCTGATGTATGCAGGTGGCATGTATCCTAGTACATCATGCAGCTGCAATGCAGCCTTAACATTGCCAACTGTATATGGTGATATGCCGAATGTACAGAAAGATGTACCACAGGTATGGACAGATGTGTTGAAATAACTAAGTGGTGGAGCATCTTTGCAGATGGATGTTTGCTGTGGACAGCTCAGAGGTGTGTCACAAGCAGTCCTACAGTACCCTGTGTAACCGGTAAGCAATAGTTTCATTAACTGAAGGACATAACACACAACTTAGACAGTCAGGGTGACAGCGAAGGTAAATCACTTGACACCTGTTAATAGATATGATGTCCCTAGTGCATATATCAGCACTGTTGGCACAGGAAGCATCAGTACAGTTTGTAATGCATGCAATACTGCTGTACATCTGATTCACAGTACTGGCATGTGTGTTTGTGTGTGTGTCCATATATGTCACATATTGTGGGGAATACATCTCAATTGTTACTCACTCTCCTGTACACTAGTGTACACATCTGTACAGACTGCAATGTAGAAAGCAGGACATAAGCGGGGGCGTGTATCTCACACATGTGAGGTATCTATATGTGCATGACATAGGTGTATTAATTACTGAATGCCACAGTGTGTGTATGTAGGGCTGACTGGTCCCTGGGGTGAGGATTTATGTTACCATACTGAACTGATAAGACCCCACCCACCATCCAGGCGATGCATTCTACTATCCATGTTGATGTCCCCAATCTTAGGCCGTACAGACTACCTGTACATGTGTATTCTCTGTGGCGCGTCATGTAGGGGCACAGTACTGTAATGATGATTTGCCCATAGGCAGGGATCCTCATCCCACCAGTAGCAACTGTGTGCGAGTGTGTGTTACTGTGTCGGTAAAGCCGTGAGTGTGTGTGTGTGTGTGTGTGTGTGTGTGTGTGTTACAGTATCACTGAATACATGTGTGCCAATACCTGAGTGTGTGGGTGCAGTTGTGTGTTGGCATCCTGTCATGGGAATGTGTATTACTGATTCCCATTGAGGCGTCACACTTCCCACTGGCCTCTACCCTTGTAATCAGCTAGACCATTCTCTTACCTCACCACTCCATGTATCTGTACCTGTGATGTCACCCTTTATCGATGTCACGTCTGTGGCCCCAGTAGCTTAATACACAGCTATCATGCTCTTGGAATGGTAGACATGTTTGTAACGTGGGACATTCTCACTGGTATGTGGCAGCTACACGGTGCATGCTGGTATATTCATACATACATGGGAGTAGTCCACATTGACATATGGGACACTTAACTGCAAACACTGACATCCACCAGCACGTGCAATTAGACCTGAAGAAGGACAGCAGAACATCATGACCAACATGCATTTACTGTTGTTACACAAGACACATACTGTTAACAGTATTGTACACCTGTACTACATGGTATATCTGCTGCCTGTCAACAGTCCTCAACATTTGTAAACTACACATATCATCGTAGTCTGTTCATCCTGTGCATCAGACCATATGAGCATGTCCCTGCACTGATGGTGTGGATGTCAGGGATGCGGCACAGGCATCATCATATGCACAGGGTGTTAATGTTTGCCGGAGGCCTAGGCTGCACTGTTGTTACACAAGACACATACTGTTGACAGTATTGTACACCTGTACTACATGGTATATCTGCTGCCTGTCAACAGTCCTCAACATTTGTAAACTACACATATCATCCTAGTCTGTTCACCCTGTGCATCAGACCATATGAGCATGTCCCTGCACTGATTGTGTGGATGTCAGAGATGTGGCACAGGCATCATCATATGCACAGGGTGTTATAGTTTGCCAGAGGCCTAGGCTGCACCATTGGATGACATCATGTGTGTGGGTTTGGGCCTTTGATCTAATTGGGCATGTGTGGATGTTATGCATGTGTGTGTTGCGGTGCCCTACATATGTGTCCAGTGTGTGCGTGTATGTATACACACAGTTCTCCCATGTGTCTGGCCTACACAGGGGTATTATTGACAGCTGCAGACTGTACAGGTGAGGTTTTACAGTTCACGATGTCCGGCCACGGACATGTGACCTGTGCCTGCCAGGGGTTGCACGGGCACTACCAGACAGAGGTGCAGATTGGGTACTGTCTGATGTCACTTGTCCACTGGAACTGTGTCCCTGTTGGGACCATCCCAGGCCACGTGCACATGGCCTGCTGTGTCATGGTGTGGACAGCACAGCACTATAGGAGTGGGCGTGTGAGGTAGCTCGTGCACGTAGACCTGACAAAGGTGATGTAGCAGGCCTACGTCCACGTACCCGATGCCTCACTCCTACCAGATGTTCCAACACAGACAGCTCATGCTCACGGATTGTCATGCCATGGTCAAGGACTCCAACAATGTCACCCAACCATCTATCCAAAGCATTAGCAATCTGCTGTTGAGCATTTACCATTGTCTGGATGCTGTTGTTTAAAGAACAGACAGGAGCACTCTGTAGCCTCTGATCTTCTCTGTTGCACCATTCAGCACGTGCCTGTGCCTCCATTACAGCCTGAAACATGCGTCTCATGACACCAGCTGCTGTGCTCTGTCATGCAGGAGCATTTTGGCCAGAGGTCCTCCTACGAGCAGCACTGGCCACGTGCCTGTGTGGGGCACCACCAGTAGTTTGGCTGACACCATGGTGTGCAGGCACACCTTCCATAGCCCCCAAAGTTTCCTGTTCCAAGCTACCACACGCCAACTGTCCTTCCTTTATGGCCACTGGTGATGGGGTATGTGCAGGTATGGGATCTGTGTGCAGGGTGGATATAGATGGAATGGCAACCAATGGCACAGTTTCAGTCCCTAACAACTCTGCCTGTGTCCCAATCATACATTCATCATCACTGCTAGAGTCTGTGGGGACACTAACATCAGATGTACCGCAGGAGGGCAATGCACCTACATCCCCTGTGAGGGCAGACAAGAACTGTACATTACAATCTATACAATAGACACACACACACACACACACACACACACACACACACACACACACACGCATGTGATATGACAGAAGGCATGCAACATGCATGTGATACAGCAGACGGCATGCAGCACAGACATTAATAGTGATAGTTATCATACATCCCTAGGTTGCACACAACAGCATGCATGTGTCATAGCAGATGGCATGCAAATTACACAATCATAGTAGTTGTTAGCATGCATCCCTGTGTTACACCATGTGGACCAGCACAGGTTAACAGTACACCTGCCTGATGTATGGCATATGACCTTGATAATCACATGTAGTATGACATGTGATCTGCTGATGTGTGCAATGACATGCATACATGTTTAACACAATGGTGCCCTGTCAAATATACAGTGGGGCAATGGTGTACCAATTCAGTGTTGTCTGTCCGCCCTACAGATATACTGTAAATTTAGCTGATGTGCATGGCCATTGCAGGGAATCATGAGGCGTCTCTAGTGCTATACAGTGTGAGTTACAGACAGGGTTCATAGCCATGACTGTGTTCAGATACAATACATATATACTGTGGAATGTGACCCATGGCACTGAGGTGTATACACACTAAACCATAATGTGGAAGTTGTGACACAGGTCACTAATGGGTATACGGATGAAACCCCTGCACATCTGCAACCATATTGCTGCAGCCTGGCAACTATGGCCAGACATGATGAACACTTCGGTACACCATGTCCCACATAGCATCTGTGTACCACACATACACACACGAGGAGCTAGTATGGCATTTATGTCCAACACCAGCAACGGGAATGTACTGTATCTGTGGCCTGATATGGATACTGTACAGGTGACTGCTGTCATGTTGCAACACCCTCAAGATGTTCAACACATCTTATGTGGTGGATTGATGTTACGCCTACACAGGATGTGCACAGGCCTGTAGGATGTCTAGTGTTCCACATCTACATTATGACCATTATACAAAGGCCATTGTTGAACCATGTGTAGCCATTGTACGACAGGGTGTACACACAAGCACAACACGTCTACTGTGTGTGTTGCTCCATGTCTCTGGCCATCCTCCATGGCCATGTGTGTACATGTGTTGTCTAAATTATTGTGATGGGCATCTATTTCACATGTCTGTGTTGTCCCATATGACATATATGCTCCACTGACAACAGGGTTATGCAGATAAAGGGTGGTATGTGGGATATGTTTTCAGGTTAGGTAGGCAGTGTAGCAGCCAGGCCAATAGATGACATGTACATGTCAAGATAACACATCACATTGTGTGACATTAATAGCAGGGCTATGATCCACACCGGTGAAACCTGTGTGCTGGCCATACTCTAGCCCACTATGTATTGTTTGTATTCACCACATGTGTGAATCAGATCTGTAGTATATGCCTAAAGTGAACAGCACTTCCACCATTGTATGCACAGCTGTCAATAAAGTTTGTGAGGATTCATGTCAGTGAGATGATTCACATAGTTTGCAAGTGTTGCACATGGGTAGTCATTGTGATGCATTGCAGGTCCAACCTGTATATTGTGAGAGGACCATACATTATGTGTACATGTTGTGAATGGCCACATGGCAGATAGATTTGTGCATTATGGTTCCTGGTAAATAATAACACTCTCACCTGCAATGGGCTGCTGTCGCAGTGGAATGCCAGAGTTACCTAAATATGAGAAACACAGCAGTATGAGCATAATCCACCCCTGTATAAAGGCTACAGGGTGCAATGTGCATAACACATACACCAGTACATTAGACTATACTATGGTGTATGCACATGTGTGCATACACAGAGTAGCATACTATAGTATGCGGCATGTGTGTATACATGCCTTGCATATGATGTTACATTATATATTATACAGTGACACATGCAGCTATATGGAATATAGTTGTTATAGGTGCAGGACTGACTTACTAGGCAACTCCAGGCTGAGTGGTTGAGAGACACCCACCTCCACAATATCGGCTAAGGCTTGTGGATTTGCTTCTGCAGGTGTCCTCAGGTTGGCCAGTAGCTCCTCGGTACATGTGAGTGGGGGCTGGGTTGGTGGTTCACCACCTGTTTCACCTTGTTCCCTGGTGACTGCATTCACACGCTATTTCGCCCATCTAATGAGGTCTGTGCAGTGTCTGCGCACCTGCTGGTATGTGTGGTTGTGGCCACCCACATCATTAACTCTCCTGCGAAGTTCCATCCACAGGGCATCCTGCTGCTGTGCATCCTGTGGCACATGGCTGAACAGGATATTGTGATTGTCGAGTAGGTATGGGATGAGGGCCTCATCCTCCAAGTGTGTAAAAGGGGGAAGCCTTGCATGCAGCATAACTGGAAGACATATTGATGGAGACAGGTCACAGTAACTCACAGAGACATACAGAGCTACAGCTGAACATACATGTGTATCACATTATTTCACTTTAAATAGTTGTATTTGCAAACCTACATGACACTGATGTGTTTGTGTTACACACATGTGACACTCAATGTTGAGTGGATATTATCACCATATATGTGTGTGTCACCTGATTACATTGCTTATACTCCATGTGGTTGCTGTCTTGATGTGGGCATGTCTGTTTGCCTGTACTGGTGTTCTTACCTATCAGCACATGGCTGGATGTGTCCACATTAATGCAGTCAACTTTGATGCAGTGTATATGTCACATATAAAGACTTACACTGCTTTAACAGACATGACCTGTGAACCTGCAGACAAGCTCACATAAGGTTTTACATGTATGTGTTCTGCCATATACATCTACATGGCACTGTACAGTGATTCAACATCCTGCCATGTATCATCTGTGTTGCACATGTGATACACATGGGACACTGGCTAGCCAGATGGTATTTGCAGGGATGGATATCAACTATAGCATGTACAGTCAAAGTCAACTAGTGGGCTATATGCCATGGGCTATGTATGAATCTAGGATGAAAGGTTACCTGGCAGTAGCCGACAGGTGGGTCTGTGGGGCCAGGTGGAGCAGTGCCACATTACTGATCCACAGGGTTAATGATACATATACCATGCATTACCATACGGTCATCACACCATGTCTGAGAGGGGAGAAATGTGCAGCTTTGACGGACAGGAATGCATAGTATAGCACTATGTCAAGTGTATGGGACAAGGATCTGTCCAGCATGTGGTAGGTGGATGTCCATGAAGTATGTGTTCGAGATCAGGATGAGTACATGTAGCATGTCCAACATCACTGGGTTGGACATGGATTTATTCAGGGTATGCATCATGCTACATAGTGGAGATGGTGAATGGGAAGGCTGGTGTAGGCCATCTGCACATGGCCAATACCCCTTAAAGGAAATATATGATCTGATATGGGTCACTTGAGTGTTCTGTATGGCTGGACAATGATCTCTATATTCATGAATGGCACCCTATCATTATTAGGATTGCCACATATGACTACCTGACAGGTGTGGTGACGTAGCTATCACAGGAAAGACAGATGCCCAGCTGCATCCCTCACACACAAGTGTCCATTATGTTGACCGCTGCCTAGGTGGTAGTTCATGGGTACAGGGTTATTAACATAGGGGTGACAATGCGAGTCAGCTATTGCTCCTAGGTCATAGTCATTCACATACTTCAATAGGCAGATGCCTTCTGTTTGACTGTGAGATATGGACTACAATGAGGGGGAATAAAATTCAATAACCCTGACATACTGTAGCTGCTACTGGTGTGATGATCACATATTATTCAGACACCTTCTGTAGTGCTGGTTCTGCCAGCAGTCCTGTTGCAAAACACTCCTGTGACATAGGAATGTACATCTAGTATACCAAGTATAAGTGGTACACAGCATGGGTGATGATGTCCTATGACCTGGCAAGGTTATGATATGCAGTGTGACATCAACCATACTGTCATCTACATCTGTACTGCTGACATCACTTAAGTGATCAAGGTTCATGGCCTTCCAGACCAGACTCAGCAGGATAGTAGTAAAGTACTTCCCATTATCAGTGGTGAATCCCCCTTTGTGGGTTGTGATACCTGTTGGTGTGCATCATTCAGTGTGTACACAACCTGACATGGAGCTATGTTTTACATGATGTGTATGTGGAGAGCATCTTGTTTTGCCTTATGTGTATGATACAACCTATGATGTGGGCAGGTCCCATGCAGACTGGGTGCAGCTTCTACCTGCATAGTCGTGGGTACAGGGGCCCTGTGGTGTACATGGATATATGCTTGTGTACCTGTTGGGGGTGGGGGCAATGTGTTTATATTATCCAAGACCCTATCTGGATTGCTTATTCATGCTAAGCACTTGTTCAGGACTTGTAAACACTACGTAAGCTAATAAGTACTATAGCACTCAATCTTCCTCATTACCTACAGGTAAGGGTGAACAGGTTTTGCACATACTTTTCTCATTTGCGTAGAGTAATGTAGCTCTTGTACTCACTTTCCTCACTTATCTAGGTGAATGTAGTTCTATATTCAGGCATGTCCAAGAGTCAACTGCCAGTGTTCTCACCTGTCTGTCTAATGAATCTGGACATCTTGAGGCAATGTACACAGACAAGCCTCTCCACCTACCACCCAACACTACAACCTGTGAGAGATGCAGTCATCTAGCCAAACTGGAGGTAAAGGTCTCTCTAACCAAGCCTCACCCTGACTGTCATGTGGAGAAGGTACACATTTGCACAACACCACACTCATCACATAAGTCTCACTGAATCTACCCCAACATTAACTGGGAAAACTACTCGTGTACCAACACATTAGCTCAATGGTTTCTGGAATTCATAAACACCAATGCCCTGACTCAACATATCCACACACCCACCAGGGGCAACAGTATCCTAGACCTAGTCATTACCAGCATAAGTGACTGGTGCTCCACACATGAAGCCAACTCCTTGTTGGTCCGATCAGACCATGTGCTGAACACCGTTGATATCCACATCCCGCACCTACCCCCCATTAAGGGAACCACAGTATAATATGTCTATAAGGCCAACAACATGCTTCTTAAGACAGACGTGGATGTCATGACATCCATGCAGATGGACAATACTGTTACAACTGCTGAATCCTACAAAAATGCACTCTATAAGCACTTACAGGAGTGCATGGCTTGTGCTATCCCAAACAGAACCAGGACGCTATACTCCTAATTAACTAAACCAATCTGGTGGTCCCCTGCCTTTAACATATTGTACTACAGGAGGAAGACACTGTTGCAAATGAGAGTACAATACCATGCATGGAGGAGATCCCTGGCCAGACTCAGTAAGAAGGTGAGATCCCTTATAAGATCCTCCAAAGCTAGCTACAAAAACTATAACGCAACTAATACCAACAACAACCACAAAGCATTCTATAGCTATGTCACATATCTCAATGTCAACAACCAGATCTTCTCTGAGTTACAGCACAAAGGCACGAACATTACAGAAACAATTGATATTGGCAACATCCTGGAAGATCCCTCTCAAAGCTGCAGACTCTAAAGGCAATATCACAGCATCCATGGCGGACAACATCCCAGGCTGAGTTTTACACGAACTTCAGATTGTACTGTCTCCCCACCTACGCTCCATGTTCAATAATAGCCTCACATCGGGCATAGTGCCTCCTGAATGGTGCACAACAACAGTTATCCCACTCCACAAAGGTGGCGCCACAATGGACCACAGGACCTATTTCGCTATAGGCCTGACTAGCCTGGTCTGCAAGGCTATGGTGCACATCATGGATCACTGTCACAGAGACATTGGGTACCTCCAAACCTTTGACCCCTCCCTGTTTGGCATTGTTAAGGCTGGACCATGCCTCCTATACCTGGTGGTCTTCTTAGAAACAGTTACCAAGACATTAGATGAGGGTAAGGAGGTCCACACAGCCTACCTAGATCTCTCATAGGCTTTCAACACTATTTCTCCTTCTGATATTTTCAACATACCCATCCTCCTGAACATTAACCCCTATGTCATGTGATGGTTTGCAAAGTGGCTCAGAGACAGAACCCACACAGTGGGAGTTGCATACCCTAGGTCTGACTGTATACCAGTTACAACTGGCATCCCCCAGGGCTCAGTCCTAGGACCCCCCATGTTTAGTATATACTTCTCTGATGTACAGACAAGCACAGGAGGACTTTGGCTGAAAAGTTTTGCAGACGGCTGCAAACTCGGGGACATAATTGTTTCCCCAGCTGTTACAGATACTCTCTGGAAGGGTCGCACTGAGATGGAAACCCGGTTTTAATATCATGGCGTCAAGCTGAATGCCTAAAAGTGCATAGTCACCCCCTTTGGATATAACTAATTACCCGTGGACTACCACATAGGTGCTAGTCCCCTACATACAGAAAAGGTAATACAGGATCCGGGAGCCCCAGTAGATAGCAATCTCTCCTTCGATACCCATAATAACAAGGTGGTTAGAATATCCTTATACATGGTCCCCCAATCTCTAATGGGTTCGCATCCAGATCAGAGGGGCCATTGTGACTCTACACATGTCATATTAGACCCATTAAAGGATACAACACCTCATTTGGGATATATCTTACAAGACAACTGCAACAGCTTGGAAGACCACACCAGTACCACACCAAGAGGATTGCTGACCTCAAACAGATGACCTATGCAGCCCAACCTACAAAACTCCAGCTGTACTCAGTTGCATACTGCATACTCACAGGTAATCTCTGCTTGACATACAAGGCCCATGTCCAACCCTGTATTGCTGGATATGCTCCACCTAAACAGAAGCCCCCGAGAGCCACATTCTCTAGGGATATACACCTAACCACAACGATGAGTAGGACATGCTGGACGGATAGATTCCTGACCCGGACACTCCCTATGCTTTGGAAAATTTTTCCAATGTACATCAGGTAGGGCCCCTCACAAGCACTCTTCAAGGGAAACCTTAACATGTGGATGGGAGACAGACATGTACCCTGGGGATAACTGCAGTGGCTCTGCTGGACAGAGGCACAGGGAACTATTGGCTCTGCCGTTCAGAGGCACAGGGAACCAACCCGTTGGGGTGGCGAAAGCCAACACACTCTAGCTATGCTTACAGATACCCTTGGTAAGACAGCCTAGTACCTACCTTTGCACATATTACATGTCTTATGTGCATGGATAGTTAAATAGCTCTTCCATTTTACTTTGCTATCATGCTGATAAACTGTCAGCTCACTAAAAGACATATGTATCCTGTTATTGTGCATTGTAAATGCCAATTGACATAACTAATGTTTGCCTAACATTACAATAATGCTATGTAGCTTGTAATACATATCTGCTTACAATACTGTACATTACAGTTATTGGCACAATATCTCACAATGCAAATAATACTTGCACAGTGGCCCAACCTTCCACATGTTATTCTCTGTAATACACCCATACATATGGCTACAGTTACAATATATTAACATATACTATCCCCTGTTATAGCACATACGTTTTGGACCAGCCCTGCCACTGACATCGGCTGGTGAGGAGTATTTATGTTCAAAGCCCTTTTATAGCATCCCTTATGGTGTATGTGATGTTTGCCTTGTAACCTACAGCAGTACACACAAATACTACGTGTTACTATGCTCAACAATACATCACTACAAGATAACTGTTTCCACTATATGGATTGTGTTCACTTTAAATACTACAGAAAAGTACTACATACACAGACATACTGACTGTTCTATATACCTTATTAGTAACCCGAGGTGTCGTTAACTGTTGATTCAATCCTTTTCGGTTTATGTTTCAATGTTCTTTGTAACGTTCCGCTGGTATATACGGATGGTTTGAATGTGTGATAACACATCCTTTTCTAGTTACATACTGGTAACATGTGGTATCCTGTCCACAAATTGCTGTTCCAAAGTAGTTAATTGGATACACATCAGCTGTGCAGCTATTCCATTAGCTGATACCATGGCAACAGTGGTGTATAAGTGTGTACTCCTTTTGGGCATTGTACGCTTGCTTTACTTTCGAGGGAGACGGCCTAGATGTGTTATTGCAATATATTTCAACAGCTATATGGAGACAGACAGAAATATATTAGCTTCATGTCTCCCGTGGACTGTGTGTAATGGCTAGATGATTTAGCTCTACATGTGAGTCCAGCTGTTATATTTCAGAACAGTGCTACTTATGCAGGATTTGTTTGTACCTGATACTTCTGCAGATGTTTAAGTCTGGCAAGGATGTTTGGCCAGCTCAAGGCCATATGGCTATGCATGAACTGTTATGTGGTGTACAGTGTGCTCACCAGACATCCTTTATTTGGTGTACAAGTGTAGCATACTGTGCTGTTACTCACTAATTGCTAACACATCCCGGTATACGCCCAACCCTCTGAAACGAGATTAGTGCAAACAAACCCTATTACATCAGCAGCTGTTCCATTGTATAACAGCAGCTATTTCACATAGGGCCATGTTAGTGTGTCTCTGACAAGGTATGTTAAGGCTTCTGCAGATGTCGTACAGTGTGTGAATGATTTGTGATGTTATTACAGTTTGTATTGTAATATGTTTGTGTGTGGGGGTGATGTTGGTGGGTGTTCTTAGCAGATGCAGGTGTGTAGGAATTGCTTTTATACATAATCGCTATGTGCGTGAGGGTTCCTTCCCTATTTGAACACCTATCCTTTTGTGGACTAATACAATGGTAATTGCAGTCTGATTCATTAAGGCACTGTTATGTGGTTCCTGTATAGCATGCAGGTGATGTTAGTCCTCGAATCCCTTCGGTAATACATCTGAATGTAATAAAGTGTTGATACATGAAAGCTGTGTATTTCTGTCATAGGTATTTGCAGTCATCGTAGTTGTGTTGGTGACTGACCCTCTTTGGCTAGGGTTGCCACCTTTTCATATGGCCATAGTGGGACCTTTTCGGGACACACATCTGATTTTACAGGCCGACACAAACTCACGGTCAGTACAAGGGATAGAACTTTCCTTTCTTGCCTAAATATAAGCTTATTCTTGTAGCAATTTAGTTGCTTATCCTGTTTCCTGTACCATGTAGGTATTTTAGATACAGAAATAACTATTGTATGCAACTATTACAGTACATATGGGACATAATTATGTCCTACAATCCCAGGACATTTGCCACATTTAATATATTTGGTCAGGACACAACCACCCAAAGAGGGAGTGTCCCTTGCAAAGTGGGACAGGTGGTAACACTATCATTGACTCATGTCCATAGCACATATTTGTAATAGTGTATAGGCATATACTCTCCATATCCTTTGTTCATAAAGGTTGGTAGTGGTGGAATGTGTGATTGCTATGGTCTATGTTATACACATATATGAATACTTCAACCGCTGTATACGGGAGACCTATGAAATCCCGAAACCACAGTGTTCCGATGCACACAGTACCGGGACCAGACTTCCATACCCCACATTACCAACATTGACAGTAACTCGTGAAGGTAACACGAACATGGAACACACACATGCACACACAGACACACTGCTACCCAACACATCCAAACAAACCATCCTACACTATGTATGAGCAGGTGGCCAAGCTCCTCTACACCCCCCATGTAGGTGTCTGCACCCCCCACACCACCTTCTACTTGAATATTCTACATCCTAGGTCACACAAATAGATGCACAAAGCTAACCCACAACCACACATTACAGTCCCCCAAGAACACACACCACACACAGAATACACACTTACACACACTACAGCCCTAAGAAACACACTTACACACAGTAACCTACCTGAACCGCAACACCAGAAGCACTGACAAACTGTCCAGTCACATCGTGAGATTACACCTTGCACATCTGGTGTTTCGGTACTGTGTTCTTTCGGACCTTAAGCCTCGGGATTACGCGCGTCAGTATGTAAAGCAGTTGGTATATGGTAGGTATCCCATTTATATGTACCTTCATGGTTATGTAGATGTTGTTAACCTATCTATATATCTACATATACATGTATATCCCCATATATCAACATCTCTCTCTCTCTCTCTCTTTATATATATATATATATATATATATATATATATATATATATATATGATGTATATATATATATATATATATATATATATATATATATATATATATATATATATATATGGATCACCTTTAAAAATTCGAAACCGCGTTTGCCCGACACACTAATGCCCGAAACGAAAAGACTGAAAACATAAAACGCCGACAACGCAAAACACCGAAAACCATTACACCAACACACTACACGTAAACAACACAGTACACTACATAACATATGCACTATCCCTAACCCAAACCCTAACCCTAAGGTCCGACACTACACGCATTACCTACCTGCACCCTAACCCTAACTCACTTACCCACCCCTAAACCCACAGTCCCTCGCTATCGCACACACCTACCTGCACCCTAACCCTAACTCACTTAACCCACCCCTAACCCACAGTCCCTCACCATTGCACACACACCTACCTGCACCCTAACCCTAACTCACTTAACCCACCCCTAACCCACAGTCCCTCACCATCGCACACACCCTACCTGCACCCTAACCCTAACAAACTTAACCCACCCTAACCCACAGTCCCTCACTATCGCACTTACCTGTCCGCTCCTAACACTAAATCCCTCACTCGATCGCACACTTACCGAGTCCGTGGTTCTCACCTTTTCGGTCATCTGCGTTTTGGTATTCTCGTCCGTCGATTCCGTTTCGGGCAAACGCGAGTTCGAGATTTTAAAGGTGACCCATATATATATATATATATATATATATATATATATATATATATATATAAAAAAAACATACACCTTTCATTGGGTACATGCTGGTTTGTCCTATTTCAACACATTCCTACCTTTTGTGTTTTATCCTGTCAGTATACACGACTGCCATTGGTACATCTCAGGTAGCTTAGTGGTATGTTATTGTGATGAATGTGTACATGATTGCGTGTTCTAATCCTGGCAGTGATATCTTACCTCTCAGAGCAGGCACTGGTAGTGCAAGGGTGATTAACGCACATTTCAGCGGTTGTGTGTTCCACATGTTTATTATTCTGTGGAGAACTACCTATATATGTAAGCTGTGTTTAAGGTATACTATGTGACATGTACATATCTGTGAAGATTCCTGTCAGGGATACTCCCCATTATTTGGAACTGCATCCCTGATTACATTATACAAAACCCCTCACTGACACTCTGGGGAATCCTTGCAGAGTGGGTGGTAAACAGTAGCTACACCCCAGGGATCCCGCAAGTGGCACTGCTTCACAGAGGGACAGTTAGTTGATCGATGTGGTGGTGACAGCAGACATGTTTTGCCTATGCTTATGAGTGGCCTCGGCGGTTGGGCATGTACCTACCTATGCATCTATGAACCTGTACATACAGTATGGACACATGCTGATAGCTTAATTTATTGTTCAGATATTGACTTACCTTGTGCCAATGGTGGTTGTGTGTACAATAATTAAGGGCTACCTATGTAGGATGCACACAGTTGACCACCTATACATAACAATTTACAGGTGGTCATGTGTGTGTGTGTGCCATTCATGTTTGCTGTGTGTGCAGGTGGGGAAGGGTGTCAGTCCATGAGTGCCTACACTGTCAGTGTGTGTGCTATATGTTCCCTCTTTGCCAAGGCATGGTCATACTGGGCATGCCTCTGTCTGCCTACTGGGGCTAGCACAGGGTGTTCATGGTCTGAGTCCCCCTGTGCCTGTGGGTCTCTTAGCAATGGTGGTGGGCTGTAAGGGTCTTCACCATTCTGTCCCTGCTGCAACTGTTTCCAAAGGATCATATTGTGTAGCATGGCACATACTATGAAGATGTGGGCACACGTTCCTGGGGAGTACTGCAAGGCTCCACCAGATTTGTCCAAGCAATGGAACCGTGATTTCAGCATCCCAAACACATGCTCTATGATGATTCTGGTTTCTGCGTGTGCTTCATTATGGCGTTCTTGCGTGGCTGTGTGTGCATTTCTGATGGGAGTCATCATCCCCGGTTCCAGTGCATAGCCAGCATCCCCCACCAGGTGGCCATATGGGATGTCCCCCCTGGCAAATACCTGATACAGCTGTGAGGCATGCCAGATGTGGGAGTTGTGATAGCTTCCAGGGCTGCCAGCACACACAGCCATGATAATGCCCTGGGCATTGCACATGACCTGGCAGTTGATGGAGGAGAATCCCTTGTGGTTTATGTAGCACCTACCCTGCTCACCAGGTGGTGACTTGATGTGTGTGTGCATGCAGTCTATTGCACCCAGTACCTCCAGATAGTCTGCCACATGGTGGAAGAGACGCATATTGCTGGCCAACACCTCCTGCATTTGGGGAAAGTATATGTGCTCATTGGCATGTGGTAACATGGCATCCAGGAACTGGTGGAGTACCCTGGATGCTGATGCCTGTGAGATCCCCATGGTATCCCCAGTTGGCCTTTGGAAGGTACCTGTGGCTAGTATTCGCAAGCTTACACATACCTTCGTGTCCACTGGGATGAGTTCCCCTTTGTTACTTCTGGCTCTGAGGCATGGCCGGCACAGCTCAACAAGTTGCTGTATGATGTCCCTGTCCACTCTGTAATGCTCTACTATCTCCAGATCATGTAGCCCCTGGTAGGTTACCCTGGGTCTGAACACTCATCTCCTCCTCCGGTGCCTGAGATGGTTGTCAGCATCATCCTCCACACCACCGTCAGTCTCCAACACATGCTGGTGAATCAAAGCTATGGCAGCCCCTAACATATACATATTAAAAGTTCCCCGTCTGTATACACCAATGGTGCAGAGTGTCTGGGAATACACAAGTGTGTGTGTGGGGCTTTCACACCTTATACTGTTGTGCAATGGGTGATGCTGGTGTAATTGGATGTGTTTGTGCTATTTCAGCTGCAGGGTATCTTAATTATTGGTTTTACAGCAGGTACTGCTATTTTGGGGCCTTTGGTGTTGACTTACGCTTGTCTGCCATGATTCATCTATTGCCCTTTACTTCTATTTTCAACTCGATTCCCCTCCCATTGTCAGGCATGCATCCAGCTGCTGTCTTTCTTGTTTTGTGCTTCCACAAATCAGGATTGTGTTGGGAAATGTGCTATGTAGCTGATCTACTGCAAGTTTGCTTTGCTCTGCTGTGACAGTTATCTTTTCTTTGCTGTACAGCACCTCCCCTTTATTGTTCTGCAGGTAGCTGCTAGCAGCCTTGTTAGCTGTTGTCTATGGCCCACTGTGAGTTTCTAGGTGTTAATTACTCATTTGTACTCCAATTACCATGCTGCAGCATTTCCTTATTGTCTTCCCGTATCCTTCCTGTTTCAGCTGTGGTGCGTGCCGCGCACAGCCGTTTACCAGGTTTCATGCGCGTTTTCATCCACGTTCACATGAACTTTCGGTTACCTTGTGTGCTCTCAGCTAAGCAAAGCTATGACTACTTCCACACCCCTATATTTATAGATATAGTCACAGTAGTGCAAGCCATAGGCATGTTGCACAGCTTCTTGCACTTATTTTCAATTGGGGGGGAGTGGGGGGGGGGCAAAAGGCCAAAAACCAGGGATACATTTTAAACATTGCTTGTATAATTTTGGAAGTTGCTTGCATAAAATGTTATATCACCACCATGCATTTCATTGCCAGGTCTTGAAACCAGAATTCTTGTGTACTACAGTCAGAGAAACATACCACTAACCTAAATCAGCAGTTTCCTAAAAGACAGGAAGACAAACTTAAACGGCTATCATTTAGTGAATTCAGTTCTCACCATAGCTATCAACCTTTTAGCACAAAAATACAGAACAAAGCTAATAATGGGGGAATACAGCCCCAAAATAAGGACACATTTCAAATAGTGATCTTGAGGCATAGGTTCATAAGTGATGGTGGCTAGGGACTTTGGCTCTTTTTACCTGTACCCAAGGTGCAGGATTTGAGCCTGAGTACTTCTAGCCACAGATGTATTCTGTTTGGGGCACACACACACACACACACACACACACACACACACACACACACACACACACACACACACACACACACACACACACACACACACACAATCCAAGAATTTCACTTTAGAGTTAGATAAAGTCCTTGTGATGTAACTTTTGAGTAGTCATTGTAAACATTTTTTTTGAAGTGGCCATCACTAGAGTTCAGAGCTGGCATGTTTCCTTTAATAAGATCAGACATCACTTTGTTTAGTAACGCCTCCATTATCACATTAGTAATATAATTAGTAACATCAATGCAGATAGTGTAAGATTCCTAAAATGCAAGACAGAGCACAAGGCATATCTAGTCAAACAAGTTTTCCTACTTAACATTAAAATGGTGTGTGTTTTGAGAGGAAGTTATAAAAAAATTAACCTTTTACCCTTGTCTTTTCACTGCTGACTTACCCCTGGTCATCATCATCAGATATTGCAGAGCCTGTTGCACTATCTGATATTGGCTGTGAAAGTTATGAGTGATAGTTACATCCTGGAATCCTACTACTCAGTGTTTTTGAATCATTTTTGTACTGTCTGTTAATTAATTGGAAGAATAAAATTGACAGGTTTACATTGTAACTACATTGTAAGTAGTCTATTTTCATATCCCTCTTGCTTGAACGAGAGCCATTTGGCACAGTAAGCTAATGTTTCTTTTTAATTGTAACCGTCAGCTTTTAAAGTTAGAATGCATGCTAGCCCAAGAAGATGATAGAAAACAAGAAGCTGTTGTCATGTTTGCTGTTTTGCTCGTGTTTTTCACTTTTAAATCTGCTTTAAATGGTTTATATGCCTCGCATAGAAAATACGTACACCCTGCATCTGAAATGGAACCTGGATCACCATAATCACTCAGCCCAGTTCTGCTAAACACACACACACACACACACACACACACACACACACACACACACACACACACACACACACACACACACACACACACACACACACGTCCTTCTCACTCTGCATTCGCCAGACTTTATTTCTGTACCTTAAATCCTTCTCGCTCTGCATTATCCGGACTTCATTTCCATACCGTCTGGCTCCTGAGTGTTCTGCCCGGAGTGCAGTAAAGTAAGACACTCGCTCAGTCACTCTGCATTTGCCGGACTTCATTTCTATACCTTCTGGCTCTGCAGTAATCCTGTATGCTCTGCCCAAACAGCAGTAAAGTAAGACGCGCAAACGACAGCTTAAACAGTAAATCCAAATCCTTAATCCTCCAGTATTCAAACAGATGCGCAGCGAACTGACGTCATCACCCAAGTGATGACGTCAGCTCCAAAAGCGCGAAAATCTAAAAAACAGATCAAGAAATCGGAAATAATGGGGTGCCACTCTGGAATTGTGGCACCCCATTATTGGGACCCCAAAATTTGGTAAAAACCGAGTAATTCGGGGCAGTTGAGAGGTCTGGTGTGTGTATGTGTGTGTGTATGTGTGTGTGTGTGTGTGTGTGTGTGTGTGTGTGTGTGTGTGTGTGTGTGTGTGTGTGTGTGTGTGTGCATGCAGGTGTGTACTGCTTGCTGCTGGCTCCATTTCCTCTACAGAGGATATATTTAAATGTGCACACAGTTCACTTATAACAGCTTTTATGGAAACATCCTGCATAAAACCCACAGATGAGGTCATCCTGGCAAAAGTGCAATCTCTCCCATGAAAGTCTGACTTCTTCTGTGGTATTTGCAAGTGTTACAATGCTCTCTAGATTGTATAAACCATATAGGTAGAAAGTGTGATACCTATCACAGAAAATATGCATGCGTGTGTATGATAATATTTGCTGTCTTCATTTCTGTTATAGAGGATGGTTTAAATGTGCACACAGCTCTCTTATAAAAACTTTCATGGAAATATCCTATATGAAACACACTGATGAGGTCATCCTGACAAATGTGTAATCTCTCTCATGCAAGTTAAACTTCTCCTGTGGTGCTTATGACTAATTCAGTGATATCTGTGTTGTGCAATCTACATAGGTAGGAGATTCAATGTCTAACATGATAGAATTGTGTGTGTGTGTGTGTGTGTGTGTGTGTGTGTGTGTGTGTGTGTGTGTGTGTGTGTGTGTGTGTGTGTCATACCTCTCAACCTGGAAACATCAAAAATCTGGACAAGGCCCATGAAAAATAGGTACAAATCTGTATGCTGATTAACATACAATTTGCATATATGATTACAAAGCCCCACCCACTCCAGTGGAATTGTGGGGTACCAAATTTGAAATGCAAACCGAAGAACAGAACCAAAATATAACACCAGAGTCCCCTTGCAGCCATTCAAATGTCCCATTACCTGGCTATTTCACCCCATTTACCATAAACACTTGTGTGCATACTGCTTTACTTCTACAATGATTATTTGTTTTTTTTTTTTTTACATTCTATAGCACAATGCACAAACACCAATAGATATTTGCCATACAAAACAATACTGCCACACAATGAAAATAGACTTGGTATTAAAACTTATCTGCCCTTGAAACTCACATTCATTGAAACGGTATTGAAACCCACACCACATCCAAAGAAAATGCATCTGGCCAGTGGTGGATAAAGATTACCTTTGGGCTGTTTTCAAATCAGAGGCCCCTGGCTTCCATACAAAACAAGAAACATACATGCATTCTTTAATACACCTACTGACTTTATTAAATTATATTCCTTGTATAATACAGCACACTTGTTAGACTTAACTTGAACATTTTTCCAGTAGGCAATGAAGCAAAATGCATGCACCAGTAATGACAAAACTACCCTATTCAGAACATTTCCGTGATAACGTCTAATTCCACACACAACTGCATTTTAAATTTATTGTTTGAACATTTTTCCAGTAGGCACTGAAGCAAAATGCATGCACCAGTAATGACAAACCTGCCCTATTCAGAACATTTCTATGATAACAGTCTACTTCTACACACAATATATATATATATATATATATATATATATATATATATATATATATATATATGTATTTATATATATAGTCACAGTAGTGCAAGCCATAGGCATGTTGCACAGCTTCTTGCACTTATTTTCAATTGGGGGGGGAGTGGGGGGGGGCAAAAGGCCAAAAACCAGGGATACATTTTAAACATTGCTTGTATAATTTTGGAAGTTGCTTGCATAAAATGTTATATCACCACCATGCATTTCATTGCCAGGTCTTGAAACCAGAACTCTTGTGTACTACAGTCAGAGAAACATACCACTAACCTAAATCAGCAGTTTCCTAAAAGACAGGAAGACAAACTTAAACGGCTATCATTTAGTGAAATCAGTTCTCAACATAGCTATCAACCTTTTAGCACAAAAATACAGAACAAAGCTAATAATGGGGGAATACAGTCCCAAAATAAGGACACATTTCAAATAGTGATCTTGAGGCATAAGTTCATAAGTGATGGTGGCTAGGGACTTGGGCTCTTTTTACCTGTACCCAAGGTGCAGAATTTGAGCCTGAGTACTTCTAGCCACAGATTTATTCTGTTTGGGGCACATACACACACACACACACACACACACACACACACACACACACACACACACACACACACACACACACACACACACACACACAATCCAAGAATTTCACTTTAGAGTTAGATAAAGTCCTTGTGATGTAACTTTTGAGTAGTCATTGTAAACATTTTTTTTGAAGTGGCCATCACTAGAGTTCAGAGCTGGCATGTTTCCTTTAATAAGATCAGACATCACTTTGTTTAGTAACGCCTCCATTATCACATTAGTAATATAATTAGTAACATCAATGCAGATAGTGTAAGATTCCTAAAATGCAAGACAGAGCACAAGGCATATCTAGTCAAACAAGTTTTCCTACTTAACATTAAAATGGTGTGTGTTTTGAGAGGAAGTTATAAAAAAATTAACCTTTTACCCTTGTCTTTTCACTGCTGACTTACCCCTGGTCATCATCATCAGATATTGCAGAGCCTGTTGCACTATCTGATATTGGCTGTGAAAGTTATGAGTGATAGTTACATCCTGGAATCCTACTACTCAGTGTTTTTGAATCATTTTTGTACTGTCTGTTAATTAATTGGAAGAATAAAATTGACAGGTTTACATTGTAACTACATTGCAAGTAGTCTATTTTCATATCCCTCTTGCTTGAACGAGAGCCATTTGGCACAGTAAGCTAATGTTTCTTTTTAATTGTAACCGTCAGCTTTTAAAGTTAGAATGCATGCTAGCCCAAGAAGATGATAGAAAACAAGAAGCTGTTGTCATGTTTGCTGTTTTGCTCGTGTTTTTCACTTTTAAATCTGCTTGAAATGGTTTATATGCCTCGCATAGAAAATACGTACACCCTGCATCTGAAATGGAACCTGGATCACCATAATCACTCAGCCCAGTTCTGCTAAACACACACACACACACACACACACACACACACACACACACACACACACACACACACACACAGACACACACACATCCTTCTCACTCTGCATTCGCCAGACTATTTCTGTACCTTAAATCCTTCTCGCTCTGCATTCTCCGGACTTCATTTCCATACCGTCTGGCTCCTGAGTGTTCTGCCCGGAGTGCAGTAAAGTAAGACACTCGCTCAGTCACTCTGCATTTGCCGGACTTCATTTCTATACCTTCTGGCTCTGCAGTAATCCTGTATGCTCTGCCCAAACAGCAGTAAAGTAAGATGCGCAAACGACAGCTTAAACAGTAAATCCAAATCCTTAATCCTCCAGTATTCAAACAGATGCGCAGCGAACTGACGTCATCACGCAAGTGATGACGTCAGCTCCAAAAGCGCGAAAATCTAAAAAAAAGATCAAGAAATCGGAAATAATGGGGTGCCACTCGGGAATTGTGGCACCCCATTATTGGGACCCCAAAATTTGGTAAAAACGAGTAATTCGGGGCAGTTGAGAGGTCTGGTGTGTGTGTGTGTGTGTGTGTGTGTGTGTGTGTGTGTGTGTGTGTGTGTGTGTGTGTGTGTGTGTGTGTGTGTGTGTGTGTGTGTGTGTTTGTGTGTGTGTGTGTGCATGCAGGTGTGTACTGCTTGCTGCTGGCTCCATTTCCTCTACAGAGGATATATTTAAATGTGCACACAGTTCACTTATAACAGCTTTTATGGAAACATCCTGCATAAAACCCGCAGATGAGGTCATCCTGGCAAAAGTGCAATCTCTCCCATGAAAGTCTGACTTCTTCTGTGGTATTTGCAAGTGTTACAATGCTCTCTAGATTGTATAAACCATATAGGTAGAAAGTGTGATACCTATCACAGAAAATATGCATGCGTGTGTATGATAATATTTGCTGTCTTCATTTCTGTTATAGAGGATGGTTTAAATGTGCACACAGCTCTCTTATAAAAACTTTCATGGAAATATCCTATATGAAACACACTGATGAGGTCATCCTGACAAATGTGTAATCTCTCTCATGCAAGTTAAACTTCTCCTGTGGTGCTTATGACTAATTCAGTGATATCTGTGTTGTGCAATCTACATAGGTAGGAGATTCAATGTCTAACATGATAGAATTGTGTGTGTGTGTGTGTGTGTGTGTGTGTGTGTGTGTGTGTGTGTGTGTGTGTGTGTGTGTGTGTGTGTGTGTGTGTGTGTGTGTGTTCATAGGTTCATAGGTTTGTACTAGGTTATCAGCCCTAGGGCCTATACAAGCCTAGCCATAACAATTCCCTGGCTATTTCTTCCCACACTATTTACTTTCCTGGACCCCTGTCTAGCAGGGCGACTGACGTGATCCCCTGGGTGAATTTCCTTTCTCCCATCCAATTATTAAGGTTCTTTTTGACGAGGGCCAAAGAGGCACTCTGCTTGACATGTATGGGCAATCTACTCCAGAGTCTGGGGAGTCTCTGGGTCAGGAACCTATCCCTCCAGCATGTTTTGGTTATTGTGATGACAAGGTTTAGATCCCTGGAGCGTGTGGCTCTGAGGGATTGGGATTTCTTTAAGTGTAGCATGTCCAACAGCTCTGGGTTTGACATGGCCTTGTATGTTAAGCAGAGATCGCCTCTGAGTAGACGATATGCGACAGAGTATAGCTGGAGTTTTTTAAGGCGGTCAGCGTAGGGCATCTGCTTTAGGCCTGTGATTCTTTTAGTGAGGTATTTCTGCAGCCTTTCCAGTTGTTGCAGATGTCTTGAGAGGTACATACCAAACGGGCCGTTGTATTCTATAATGGGTCTAATGAGGGATGAGTACAGTGGGACAATTACCTCCTTTTTTCTAGATGAAAAGCCCTTAGTGATGAGTTGTGCCACATAGAAGGATTTCCTGACTGTTGTGGCGATGTGGTTATTGAAGGTGAGACCACTGTTCACCTGTGTCCCTAAGTCTCCTATCACACTTTCTGTGTTTAGTGTACTGCCACCTATATGGTAATTTACAGGTACATGTTTTTTTCCCAAAGGGGATAACTATACATTTCTTGGCATTGAACTTGAGCCCATGGCTCTGGCACCAAACATCTGTTTCTGTAAGGCCCTTTTGTAGAGTATCCACATAATTTGGGGATTCAATAATGGCTCCCAGTTTGCAGTCATCTGCAAACTTTATTAGCCAGAGTCCCTTAGTGTTGGCCTGTACTTCAGAGAAGTAGATGCCAAACAAGAGCGGTCCTAGGACTGAACCCTGAGGTACTCCACTTGTCACTTGCCTGGAGTTGGATTTGGAGTCAGCTACTTTTACAGTGTGGGTTCTATCAGTAAGCCAGTTAGCAACCCATTGGGTGACATAGGGATTAATGCCCAGCTTAGTAAGTTTATCTATAATTCCAGAGTGGGGGTGGTCTCAAATGCCTTAGCAAGGTCTAGATAGGCTGTGTGAACCACCTTACCCTTGTCTATGGCTCTGGAGACTGATTTGAAGAAATCAATCAGGTTCAGGAGACAAGATCGGCCCTTCATGAACCCAAACTGGGTGGGGTCCAGTGTTTGAAGGTTGCCAATGTCTTTGTTTATAAGTTCCATGATAATACACTCCAAGGCCTTGCAGATAAGGCTCATCAGACTGATGGGACGGTAGTTTCCGGGATCCAAGGTGGATCCCCCCTTGTGGAGTGGGATAACTGAAGCTCTGCGCCACTCAGAAGGCACGAAACCTGAGGTGAGGCTATGATTAAACATGACACTTAGGTGAGGTGGCAGTTCATATTGTAGTTCATGTAGTACACAGCCCGGGATGTCATCTGTTCCCATGGATGCTGTATTCTTAGCTTTGGAGAGTGCATTTTTTACCCGTGTGGCCGTTATTACCAGAATTTGGCAATCTTCCGGTATTGAGATGGGCCGTTTAGTGGGTGAGAGGGGGGTGAAGTTGGCACTGAATTGATCTGCCAGGATATTGGCAATATCATTGGGATCAGTATATTTAATGCTATTCTGTTTTAGCTCAGAGCAGATCTGAGCATTGGCATTTAGATTCTTGACATAGTTATAGAATGCCTTGTGGCTGTCTTTGGAATCTTTGGCAATTTTATTTTTGTAACTAGCTTTGGAGGATTTTATGAGGGATCTCAGTTTCTTACTGAGGCTGGTGAGGGAGTTTTTTGCATCCTGGGATTTTTCTCTTTTCTGCAACAGTTTCTTCCTTTTGTTGTAAAGTTTGTTTATGGCAGGGGACCACCAGATTGGCTTCCTTTTTTTGGATGAGAGCATCTTCGTTCTATTTAGGATGGCACGATTCATGCATGAGTGGATGTGCTCGTACAGTGCCTTAGTGTAGGTGTGTGTAGGTGTGTGTGTGGTTGTTTACAGTTAGCTGAGCATGTGCTCATTCAATCTATGTTTTGGATACATTTTTTTAAACTCAAAGATGACTACACCATCCTGTAAGGCCACCTTTCACATCCACAACTTCATTGCTACACAAGGGTGTAGCTATGTATACTGTTTCCAATGCAATGATTACAATTTTCTATGCACTGCATAAAGGAAACTCTGTTATTTAGGCAATACTATGTCCACAAATTTGTACTTTAATGCTTAAAATAAAAGTGTAATGGGTTGAAAGATAAGCAATTAATGTTTTTTAGAGGGGAAGTGATGCAAACTTTTAAGTGGAGAAGATGGAGAACATTTCCATTCTCCAAATGTCAGTTTATTTTGTACGGCATCTTTAAGAGGCCACAATTACAGCATTATATTGTCTGCCTACACCCCTGGTTCAATACATTGAAGAGGTCATTGTTTTGCAAGTGAACTGAAGCTACTTGAATGTCAGATGTCTTCTGCAGTGACTGCATGTGTGACATTATTCTCAATAATGTGTAAATAGCTAGGCAGAATGTTCAACTACAGCAGAGCTTGTCTTCTGGAAGTGTGACTGCCAGTGCAGTCATGATTGTTTTACACACATATGTAATAACCACATTTACAAGCCCTGATTGGCTATAAAACTAATTTTACCAGATAAATATATTGTCAATACACTGCTGAGGCCATCTCTTCATAGATACTGTATGTCTCAGTTGTGGTCATTCTTCTCCTGTGGAGTTGGTTGCTGATAATGTGCTGTATAGATGTTGTAAGTGGACAGGTAGGTGGTTCAATTCCATCAATGCTTCAGTAGTGTCTCAGTTATTACTAGTGTTCCAGTTATTACTGTCATGTACCATTAGCAACCTCACAACCACATTTATTTATCTAATTATGAGATAGAATTACAGTGGCACTTTTTGACACTTGCAAATCATAGTATCACCAGGGAGAGTAACATTTTGTTCACACAGCGGTTACATACTGCTAACATACCTGCAGTATGTCACATTTGGAGTGTACATTCTACTGTGCTGCATGACGTTGATAGTGTGCTTTGTACATGGTGTTGCTACCTATGTAGGATGCTGGAGTCCAGCTGTGGGTGTGTCCTTCACCCTCATACTGTGCATGCTACACCACAAAGACATATATGATGTGCAGCTGTACAGTGTTATTGTGCATTTCATTTTAGCATAAGCATCTAGCTTATACACAGTGGTGATATCATCCATTTAACTATACACTGTCTCAGTTGTACCTCAACATAGATGTAGGGCACTTGCAAGTCAGGCGATGATGTTAAGCATGTGATCTTGGGTAGTTATTTGTAATCCATCCATTAATGCTCAGAATACATTGTATATCATCACAGGTTGTGATTGCATAGCATTGAAATATTTATTTGGGTGGTGTCATGCTGCGAGTGCTCCAGGGGCATGTGGATTGATTATTGGCATTTATAGCATAATTAAACAGATATAATGATTTTCAGTTCTGGAACATTGCGTGTGTCCTACATGGTGGAAACAGCTTCCTTGTTAAAGAATTTATCATATTGTAATACTCAGAATTCTGTGGACAGAGACCTATGTAGCTTGTTTCTGGCATTCTGACTAAATCTGATTATTCATATTATATACCTCCTGTTTTGACACATATATTCAATTCAGTTATTTGTGACAGCCTCCATTGCTATCTGACGTGGCACATACAGTCAATACAGGGGTCTGGAGAGCACCTTTATAGGATCGAAGGAGGTTACTAGGCCAATGGCCCCAGGGCCCTTACAAACCTAGCCAAGTTCAATCGGTGCTCCTAAGGGTGTCTGGTTCAAGCAGACACTAAAATCAGCACCTATTGCCCCTGTCCAAGAGGGACACAGGTGGAACAACCAGGGTGAATTTCCAGTTACCCATCCAATCATCCAAATTATGCTTAAATAGGGCCAATGAGGGGCTTTATTTAACATGAATAGGAAGCTTGTTCCAAAGGTGGAGCAACCTCTGAGAGACAAATCTGTATCTCCAGCAAGTTCTGTTGATGTCATATTGCAGGTTAAGGTCCTTTGAGCGAATGACCCCGTGCGCCATTTGACTTGTGAATATGCAGCATTTCCATTAAAGCTGGGTCAGAGATTGCTCTATATGCAAGGCACAGGTTGCCTCTGAGCAGTCTGTATGACACAGAGTAAAGTGACAATGAGTTCAGTCTATTCACATAAGACAGATCTTGAAGACCCTCAAATTTCTTTGTAAGGAACCTTTGTTGTCTCTCCAATTGCTGCAGGTGTTTGGAAAGGAACATACCAAAGGGAGCATTGTAGTCTATTATTGGCCTGATGACGGAGGAGTGCAGGGGGTTATAACCTCTTTTTTCTGCAGGAAATGCCCTTACTTATGAGATGAGCAACATAAAATGCCCTTCTTACCACTGTGGAGACATGGTGATTGAAGTAAAGGTTGCTGTCAACCTGTATGTCCAGCTCTCTCACCACTGACTGTGTGCTTAGGGTATTGCTATTGATGTGGTAGTTTGTAGGAAATTCACCCTTGCCGAAGAGGATGATAATGCATTTTTTTTGCATTAAGTTTAAGACCATGACTTTGGCATTAGTCATTAGTCTGTGTAAGACCTTCTTGCAGGATGTTGACATTGCTAGGAGTTTCAGTGATTGCTCCCAGTTTGCAGTCATCAGCAGACTTTGTCATTCACAGTCCTTTAGCTTTAGCCTGTACTTCAGAGAAGTAGATTCCAAATGGTAGGGGTCCCAGAACAGATCCCTGTGGAACACCTCTGGTTATGGGTCTACTGGAAGAAGCAGAGTCTGCTATTTGACTCCTATCAGTGAGCCAGTTTGCAACCCACCCTGACAATATATGGGTTGATACACAGTTGGGTGAGTTTATCAATGATGCCTGAGTGGGGGATTTTGTCAAAGGCCTTGGCTAAATTTAGGTAGGCTGTATACACAGATTTGCTCTCATCTAAGGCTTTGGTGACTGTCTCAAAAAGTCCACCAAGTTTAACAGGCTTGATCTCCCCTTGACAAAGCCCGACTGGGTGGAGTGTAGCATTTGGTGATTTCCTATATCTTTGCTAATAAGGTCCATGATTATTTGTTCAATGGCATTGCAGATAACGCTGGTCAGGCTAATAGGTCTATAGTTCCTGAGGTCTGTACATGAACTTCCTTTGTGCAAAGGGATGATGGTAGCTGTTTTCCATTCTGCTGGGATGAAGCCAGTGCTTTGGCTGTGATTGAAAAGTGTTTCCAATGGTGATGCTGATTCCTGTTTTAACCTTGTATAATTGGCAGGGGGTTGAATCTGGTAACATCTGTGTGTCAGACTACAGTGGCTTACATGCACTCACAGGTCAGCTTTTTCATGTATTGTTATACCAGCTAGGTCATCAGTACACCTTATATGGTATGATAGTACTTGCCATCTTTCAGGGTTGTTGTTCCTTATATGACTGATATGTGTATGTCTGTGGCATCCATGATTGTTATGCATCTCTCTCTCTCGTATACAGGGACTAAAGGTGGTGGTGTCTCGATTTACGTTAAAAATAAATATACTTAAAGGGAGGTCAAACAGGACAATGCATTTGAGCTACTCCATGTATATGCAAAATCTAATACCACTTCACTGCAAGCTATAGAGCACCCTCTCTGACCCAGTAAACTCATACCATGTATTTAAACTTATTGGAAACACTCACCATCCAAACCAATACCATATTCATGGGTGACTTTAATTACCCCCACTAATAACTGGGAATCCTATATGACACCAAACGTACAGGCACAGAGATTCCTGGAATTTGTAAACCCAAACTACCTGGCCCAGACTATCAATACACCAACCAGGGGTGCAACCACACTGGATCTGGTCCTCACTAATATGGGAGAGTGCTGCACACCCCCTTGTGTAATGTCTTCCCTGGTAAGGTCTGATCACAAAATGATTTCCTCAAAGTAAAAATAAAACCTGGACCACCAGCTAACCCTGGAATATTCAGGAATTACTCTAAGGCTAATTTCCTGCTATTAAGTGATAACCTGGCAAAATTTCAAGCCCCCATAAACCCTGAGAACACTGTTGCCTATGCAGAAGTCTTCACAGAAACCATATACAAACATGTTAATAGCTGCAAAGAGGCGGCCGTAACCACCAGGAAGAAGTACAGAACTAACTCAAAAAGCAAGCCACCCTGATGAAATCACAAAATCAAATATATGTCATCAGGGTTTCAGCAGGGTCAGAATGATATGAGCTTTGTGTACTTACTATTACACCCATCACCACGGTATATGATAAATGATCTCTCACTGCTACATCCTTAGTATCTTCTTTCACTATACTTAGGTCACTTGGTTCTGTCAGTACAGCTCTTTCTAACTATTTTGGATCAGCCCCCAATCTAACTGGATACTACAACACTGGATACATTTATCAAGAAGATCCAAATTCTGATAACATGTCATGTTACACATCAATTTTTCTCCAATAATATTCTTTCATTGTAAAGATATCAGGATATGTCATTGTTTTAGACAAAAAGGTAACTTTCATTCTGCACAATATGGCAGCTCAATAAAAATAATGTTAACACTTCAGTCATCTGGAACACGCTCCTGAAGGCTTAGAAAAGTAATGCATTATGGGACACACACAGTCATAAAATAGCAATACTTATAGTACATATTCACAATATATACAAACACTCTGGTAGCTTTATTGTTCTTATAATCACAGTTAAACATACTTTGCTGAGACCAGAAACTCAAAACTAAAGCAACCATGGCTGGGATTCATAGACAAGAGAACATACCTTTACAGTGGTAATATTCAAGAATTGCTACATGAGGTGGTCACAGCTAATCAGACATGCATAATTATTATGGTAGACTTACCCAAACCTCATGGATGGCTGCTTCACATGCTAATTCATGCTTTGCTGTTCTGTGCAGTATTTGTCTGAATTGCAGCCCACATCAGGGAGAATGTTCTTTTCTCTGAGATGCATTGATTTTGGTGTTAGAACATAAATGCATTTGGAGGGTACAGTGACCTTTCTCTGCATGGAATGTTTGAGATGTGAAACTCTGCAACAGAAAAAAACATTTTTGTAGTTTTGTCTAACTGCTACTTCAGTAAAATTGGTGGCGACAAACGGGCAATTTTCAATCAACTGCTATATAATTTTTAGTCATGTTGAATAATTCCACAAATACCAGAAGCAGGGACCTGAATCTTTGCTGGCAGATAAGTAAAATGCAGTGGAGAGACAGATTCATCATACAGCTCCTTCCCCACTATCCTTCAAACAGGCCCTAGGTGATTGGATGGACACCCATACATTAATCTTGGGCTTGACTGGCCTTGCCCACCCAGACAAATGGGGTACAACCTAAGAGTGGGTACAGGCAAGGCATAAATGATCACGAGACAGTTCCCGAGAAATTTCTATATATCCTATGCATTTTCCCGACCTCCAGCCCAGATGTAGATTAGTAGCTGTAGAATCCAGCAAAATAAATCCTTTATCAATTACAACTTAATAGTTTCCTAGTTTAATGTGTTGAGTATACTGAGTAGAACCAATTCAAAATTAGCCCAAGTTTGATTTTAGAAATATCTGACTTCATGACAATTTCTGCAAACCAGCCACATCTCACCTTTCCCTGAACCTGATAATACTGCTTTCATAAGCCTTAATTTAAAACAAATATGATGAGTGGACTAACTCATTAACCCTGAGCAGCTTACACAGGCACTGCTCTGTAATAACCTAAGCACCACCGCAGGTGTCAATAATATTTTTATTCATTGCCCAAGTTCCATCTGCTGGTGTTTATACTTTAAATAATTTGGCATTGTCCCCCATGCCAAGAACAGCCTGCAAAGTAATGAAATGTTCATCGTTATTTTGTAAGCTGTCAATACATGTATTAGAAAAGTACTGCTGTAATCTGAAAAAAATACTTTTCAAAGTGCTGTTATTGCTTTACACTAAAATGCCTCCCCATTTCATTACATTCTTTACTTCTATGATGCTAGAACATATAATACAGCATTGCCATGTACTCCTGATATATGTGGTATAATGTCTTTACTTTTATAAACATTTATTATTATCACTAAATGTACAAACTGCAAGATCAGTGTGTCTCCATGCTTATTAGGTGTGTGTGTGTGTGTGTGCGTGTGTGTGTGTGTGTGTGTGTGTGTGTGTGTGTGTGTGTGTGTGTATGTGTGTGTGCAGCATCTAAGCTAGTAAACTGGCTGCATCAGATCAATTAGCCCAAACCAGCCAATCAGGACCTCCTTAAGGACAATGTTCAATTTCGAGCACCCCCCCCCCCCCCGCGAACGTGGCCTTATTTATTTAGTTCCCTTTTCAGTACTAGTCCTCATCCATAAAATTATGTCTCTGAGCATCACTGTCTTATTTTATGGAGTGAATTTCCAGCAGTTGATAATGTGGAGTAACACAGGGGTGGGGAAAATATTCATAAATGTTATGTGCAGTGCATAGTGGTTGCATACAATGGTTGTGAGAAATTAATAAACCCAGGCAAAATAACCATATAAGTTTGTTGCCCTATAGGTACTATGATCACAATATTACTATACAAATAAAAGTAAATTGGTATTTGAGTGACAGGAATGCAATTAATAAGGCAGGCTACATTCAGTGACATATGCAGTGGTGATCATGTGTAAGCATTTAAGACCACACAATTGTGAAATGAGGCACAAAAAGATACAAAAATAGTTTTATCCCCTTTGTCATTAGTAATATGATACCTGCAGATGCTAACATAGCACCAGGAGCATGAGGCCGCCCTGTCATACAGTGTTGCCATGCCAACTGCCTCTTTAGGCCATAGATCCTGAATATTGATTTTGTCACGCAAGAACAGTTTGCCAGAATTCACACAGCTGTCCAGATATTGGAGGAATTATGCCATTTGCTTTGGCTTACAGACATTGCTGATAGTGTAAATAGTGAATTACAAAACAGGCGAGACATAATAACTGTTGTTGCCATTCTGGCAGAAAGCAAATTCCAGAGGTCTACAGGTGACATATTGAGCATATGCTGGACATCAGCCAGTTACATCCTGTAGCAGTTTCTGCACTGACCGGTGGCCCATGCATCCAGTATATAAGGATCACATGGATGTAGGCTGAGGTAACTGCCATTTTTTTAGGATTCCACACAGTATACTATCTGCAAAGCATTTTGGGTGCAGCAGATGAAGGCTGCAGATGTAGTAATGCAAAAGCCTACAGCCCATAATGCAGCTACTTACCTCAGCAGGCATGGCTACTACCTGGACAACTATCGAGTAATACATAATCTCACAAGCTACATCATCAATGTCTGTGCCTACAACAGTGGAGGTAATCATGTTGCTACTGTTTGGAATTTCAGTTAGATTTACCACACAACTGAGACCACCTGCATCTGCCATGGATGCCTGTTAGGTGATGTCTGTTATGTGCTTAAACCATAGTTATTAACATTGATAAAGTCTCAAGAAACATTTGTAACAGGGCCTACATTCCTGACCAGGGATGTGGCAAAAGATAACTTAAGTGTATTTTCAACAGCCTTTCATATGCCACTGGATTCTGATGGCACACTGCAATGCAAACCAGACAAGGCTTTCAGGCTCTATATAACATTACTATATCTCATGTGACATGACTTGTGGCAACCTGGCTACCAATCTAGAGTGGATGTGCATAAATTAAGTGGCTGTTGGGTTTGAAGTCCATTACATGGGGGTGCAGGAGGCAAATGCTTTAGTGATTTCTTTTCAAGTTCACAGTGTATGTGTATCTGGGTAGTTCGCAACAGGAGGTATGTCTGCAAGGAATCTAATTTTAACTTCCCATATTGTATACAGCCAGTTGAGATAATAAGAAAGTATTGTAATGATGTGTGACCATTGTTGTACTCATATGTTCTGCAGACTAAGTTGTGCCTCAGACTGAAGTACCATGGGTCAATAACATTGCCCAGGCCATATGGGTGAGTATATGCACTGAGCTTTCCAGCTTGTCAAATGACACTTGTGCCATTTGGAAGGTGTCAGCTTGGGTATGCATGCATCTGTGTGTCACCTTTGAATGATCATAGGGGTGATGGGGCATGATATTCAGAACCTGTCTGGTATCCCAGGGCAATTCATACACCCGATGACAATAAGTATTCATGGTCTGTGATGTGGTACCAATACTCTAATAAACATCATTGTGGATTAAGCTGTAACTACGGTCCACACCTAGAACACCATGAGCGCAGGTACTATTGGGGGACCTGACAGCGCACTATCCATCACCACGCATCTGAGGTGCTGGTATCAGGCCTCACATCTCGAGCTATGCAGCTCACTGTCAAGCCTTCCTGCTGTGCTGTTGATGAAGTGGATGTGGTCATGCCATGCTGCACAGTCCAGCACTGCACTCACCCACTCACCATGTGGGTGCCACCAGTCAAATTCTGTGTGCTATCTTTTCTCCCAGAAACTGATGCTTTTTGGTTATAGTTATGCATAAAATCAAATAGCTTTATGCAGTATTGCAGGTTATTTTTCTATAGTTAACAAAGGCTATATTATATAAAGCTTCATACTGATGCTATATAGGTCTTGTGTCATCAATCTTTGTGTTTACCATGTTCATATATTGTACACACTGGCAGTGTCTGTGCACCTGCACTTATATATGTGAAGGGGTAGTACTATGCATTCTGTATAGGGTAGGACAGTTTGGTATGTTGCAGGCTGCCCCTCTGCCCTACCCCACATCATCATGCCCCGAGGGATATAACTTTTTTCTTTTAGACGTGGAACTTATGTATTCAGTCAGGTACATGACTAACTGATGGATCTACTCCTCACTGAGTATAAACGGGATGAGGTATAAACATTTTGATTTCAGTTCCTAAATATTTAAGGCCCTGACCGGCATTTTACACAGGAAATCACTGCTGATGCAGTTTGCATTTGCATGGTGGTAGTACTTCAGTATGTGTGAGCTTTTCTTTTTATTTCATGGATGTCAGACCATGGAGTTAATACAAAGAATAACAGGCGTGTTTGGGGAGGTATGGCTTGTCCCACTGTAAAAACACTTTATTTAGAGGAATTGATGAATTGCAGATGTATGGACTTCGGAAGACAAAGAAAAAAAAAACAGGCAAATAAAAAAGCAGTTATTCATTAATCTCCTTCAAACATAATTTTGATTCATATAATACATACATGGGAAGCAGAAAATATGGGATTATGCAATTACACTTTGTGAAGGCTAGTAACTTGTCAATTTGACAATCTAACCTATTGAACTAAACATCTTCTCAAATCTCAACTAAAATTTTTATAGCAGCTACTTTTTCAAGAAACTCTTAATAGACTAGACTCTACGCCCTTGTCTTCAGATGTGAGAATGCAAGAGAAAATAAAAACTCTATTGCTGCTGGCCTGCTGCCATGATGGAAAAGGTATTAATGTAGGCTGTTCCTCTTCCCTACTGACCTGATAGTAAATATTATTATTATTGCACTGCTATCTAGGGTATGTTCACGTTCCTGTCAGTATTCTCCAAATTCTCCTGTCAGCTCTGTCCACAGAGGCTGCCATGATTGTGGGCCAGATGACCTAGGTTTGACTAGTGAGCCCAGCACTTGTGGAGCTGGCTGGAAGGATAGGAAAGGCAGTGGTATTTTACTGGCTTTCCTATCTGGGGGGAGGGGGGTGATAAAGCAGTGGTGGCAGTCCTGCTGGTAATGCTGGGTTACACAGCTCATGCTTAGAAATAATGGAGACAGATACCAACAGATGTTCTCAGCCTTTAATGTCCTTATGTCACTGGATATGGGGCACTGGGACAGGGGAATGGCTAGGGCATATATATACATATATATATATATATATATATATATATATATATATATATATATATATATATATATATATATGGGTCTAGGACTATTCACTGAAAGCACATTTATTTCACTGTAACACATTTGACTGTGCACAATTCACTGAAAGCTCAATTCACTGAAAGCACAATTCACTGAAACACATTTCACTGAAAGTTATATATGGCCTTTTCTCCACTGTAGCGCGGCCCTGGAGTTAGTATATATAGTAAGGGGGGGTGTGGGGGACCCACTCCCTACATTGGCGGTGTGAGGGGCGTAGGCTCCCCAACCTATTTTAAATATTTTGAACTATATACATGGATACTTCATTTCCAATAAATGACTCTTTTCTGAACATAATATATATCCAAACTATGTGTGTGGGGGGGCTATGCCTCCCACACCCCCCAATGTGGGGGACGGTGCTCCCCACACCCTCCTTACTATGTATACTAACTCCAGGGTCACACTACAGTGGGGAAGAGGCCATATATAACTTTCAGTGAAATGTGTTTCAGTGAATTGTGTTTTCAGTGACGAGCTTTCAATGATTTGTGTACAGTCATTTGACTTTCAGTGAAATATGTTTTCAGTGAATAGTCCTAGACCCATATATATATATATATATATATATATATATATATATATATATATATATATATAAATTCTTATGGGCTTGAGCATGATGCCACAATGGAACCTCTCAATCTCCTGTCAGGCAATGGAATAGTTTCAGACTAGGTCTGGTAGGTTAGGAATGACTGCTGTGTTCAGGATAGAGAAGGGGCATCAGGGTCAGTTGATGGTCTGCTCTGCAGAGTTCAAAAAATTAAAAAACAGACTCCAAATTCTCAGTGTAATTAACATCAGGGTATCTTTTGAGATCCTTCTCTGATCTTGTAGGCATTGCATTAAAATAAACGATGGTGGCAAAGCTCAAATGCCCATCAGCCCTGTCCCAGGACATGCCCTATTGCTCCATAGAATGGCAAATAGGACAGAAGTAGTTAATCTCTGCCATGATGGGGGTACATGAAGATTGTCTAATTGATTTAGATATATGGGACATGGAATTACTACTTCCTGTATCTGTGCTGGAAATTAAAAGAACTTATAAAGACCTTTCCTACCCACAAATCAGGAAGATTAAAGTGACAGATTAAAAAGATTTTCTTATGTTTCCAGTCAGGGACATTACACTATACATTAGTACTGCATTCATATTTATGCTGAATAGTGTGCTTTCTGGGGCAGTCTATGTATTAAACTTCTCCTTCCAAGTTGTTGCAGCCTGCATTCTTGTGTGATGATTAGATGATGATGGGTAGAGGGAAAAAGAAAAAAATATGCCAGTTTAAGGTGCTTAAAGGCAAGACGTTATACTTACCTCCCCATAAGGTGGTGCCTGCTGCTATTTTCATGCAGTTCCGCATGCTGCCTGAAATTGTGCAGAGTGAGTGAGTGTAGTGGAATTCACAGTAAGAAAGTCATCTGTGCCCACTGTTGTTTTAACTGCCTCAGGTTTTGTACTGATATTTAACACCACATTTTACTAATGGCAGACCTGCCTGTGTTAGTTATTTGTGCCATAAGCAAAGATTAGTAAAATGTAACACAAAGAAAAGAGGAAGAATTCTGACAGAGGAACAGCAACTGAAAAAAAACCTTCTCTCACCTCTTGAGTCAGAGAAGTTTCACTCTGCAGTGTCACCACAAACAAAATTCAGGACAACTCTTCCTGCCATGTCTTCAGTGCTAAGCTTGCTGAAACATAACATACGTAGCAGAAGCATCTGCTTCCCCTCCAGGTGCTTCATGCTGTTGATGGCTGTGAGGTTAAGATGGACTGGCTAAGTAAATGACAATCGTAATAATGCTCCCCTTGTCTGATGTGAACAGCCTTACGTTCACACCTGGATGACAACTAAATCAGCATTCAAGAGAACAGTAAGGTCACAGGTCACATATGAAAAGATATGGCCCTTCTGAGGCTGGTAATGACTGCAGCTGGCTATGATAGTAAGTTTGAATGCATTCAGAATATGTGGAGGGGTAATGGCAGTAACACTATGGACAGGGCCCCCCAGAGCTAGAATTGTTCCTATTTTACCGAAATGTTTACATGTACAGTGCTGAAGACGGAAAACAAGCGGCAGCAGATGCAACTCTGAACAGGAGTCTTAAGTGTTTTGCAGAGATTGTGGTATCTTATCTCTCAACCTCTTAACACAAAGAATCTGGACAAAGCCATAAATAATGGGGGGACAAAGACCCACAAATAGGAACAGTTTTTAAATATTCCTCTTATAAACATAGAAAGGTGATAGAATAACATGTTTTGCATTGGCATGAATTTTCTGAAGCGTATGAGTTCAGAAACTCAAATGTCTGTCATTATGCTTTGACTTCTGTCCTCAATGATTTGCCAGAAAACCAAAAATTTTATGAGGAACAGACCAAAAATATAAGGAAAAAATCTGGACATTCTGTGAAAATCTCGACAATTGACAGGTGTATGTATGGTATGTTTCTACTGTGTGCGATGCATCTGTAAAGTATATACTTTGGTGTTAGGTATGTTAACACTTTAATAAAGGTCTGATTATTAATTATGGTTCTGTTGTTTTGAATAATATAAATGTTTATTTGGTGTTGGTTGGTCAGTATATGATCAAATATTTTGCTTACTTTAAATTGTTCATTATTGCTTTAATTGCTAGTGCTTGAGAAAAATGAATATGATAAATTTGTACCACTGACTTCCTTGTTTAATATGAGTGGTCAAAATACAACCACTGTTTTTTTAATGTAAATTAATTAAAAATGAAAGCTTTTGTAATGCATTCATTATGGCTGTCTGGCATTTGGCACAAAAGATTAAGGAGCTATTTCCAATGATCCAGGGTTTGATTCCCTCAGCCTCCATGGCATAACTGTGTGACTTTGAGTAAGTCATTAAAACAGACAGCACTCCTGGGCTGAGTCTGAAAAAGGTCCGTGGAGATCATTGCCCTACCCTAGTAAACAAATAAAATAAATAGCTATGTTATCAGTGTTCTGCAGGACTCTTTTTGCTTGCAGCAGTAAAATTAAAATTGATGTGCTGGCCAAAGGTGGTCAGTTAGTAAAAAAACAATAGTTTCTTAAAGGCTCCATGCATTCTATGCATTAAGAACTCATACCAATTGTATAATTCCCAGGCACTGCTAGCAGAACAAATTAAATCAATTATTGTTTTTGAATCTGAACATAGATATTGTTTTATTGGCTACAAAATAAAACAAAACTGTACCACCACAGTGCCACAACAAAATAAAGCATGTCATATTCCCATCAATATATTGCCATGGAGTTTAAAAGGTTTACATGAGACTCAAATAAAAGAATTGTGCCGGGCAGCAAGAATAAGACCAAGACAAGGATTTACACCAAGCGTGCCAATAGTTTGATAAATCAGAAAGCAGGTTTTCTCGGAAATGTTTTCTTTTATTTCACATGTTTAACAAGTCATACTAATACCCAGTGCAGTAGTAAGTGAGGTTTGGTGTCATGGGTAACACATCTGTTTGGTGCACCCCTGTTGATCACTATTATGATTGTTTAGTGACAGATTGTAAACTGTGATATTATTTTTAAGGTAGCATCATGTTGTTATGTAGCAATCTAATAACTCACTTTTACTTTTGAAAGAAAAAACAGTTTGTCAGTTTACAGGGTATCACAATCATTTAATGATAATTTTGAAAACTGTCAAACTGTTTAGTACCCCTAAAAGCTGATGACTGGGGTTGTTGTCCTCACTGCTCCTCCTTTCTTTCAGCTTTGATAGTAACTTATGAGCACCAGAAGAACTCTTTAGCGGCTATTCTGCTTTCCACATCTCATCACAGTACCTGGTCCGATGTAGTAGCCAGCAAATATCAGTGATGAACTGCACTTCTAGGGAAAAAAAGGAGTTTATGTTTTCTGATTAGCTAATACAGCAATGAAAGTCAAGTTGGTCTTAATAATATTACATGAGCTAAGCTCCTGTTATTTGCTCTTGCTGTTATCATTTTAGTAACTTTCGAAATACTATCAGCTAGCTTACCATTTAGCCTGGTTCTTTGTTTAATTAATTCACTGCACCCTGTCCTTCTTTGGTTCTGTCAGTACTGGAACTCACTAATTTGGTGCTGTTTTTGTTATGTTTTGACTCATCAGATGCCTGTGTTAATAAACCACCACAGCAGATCTACACAAGTGACTGTGCCTCAGCTAAATGTGCCTGGGGCTCTTGTCTTCCCTGATTACTGCCAATGGATCCATGGCCTCCTAAGTTTTTGTACCAATTTTTTTTCCTGATCTACCCTGCTCTTTTCCTACATGAAGTTAAATACAAGTGTTATCAGCAGGATCAAACAGTTAAGCTTTATCTAGCCTTAATTATGTACAAGTTGTTGTCAGTCTTTATTTATTCATTTTTGGCAATTTAAAAAGCACGTTGCTTGTCTGCCCCAGCTGCCTAACTGCAATAACATTTAGGATGCAGACTGTAGGTGTAGTTTTATGAAATTGTACAGTACAGTTAGTTATTCTAGATTTTTTCTTTGCTGTTGACTTACTGGTTGTCACTTTGCAAATCAGTTTTAAAATGTTAAACCCACCTGTGCCATACTGTTAAATCTATCTGAACTGGCTGACTGTAAACATACTGCATTACTGATCATACCTAATTATAAACCTGATTGTAATGTCAAGCTGTAGCACACACTTGATAAAAACAAGCACTGAGCTTTCAGTGCTGGCTGTTCTGTGTTGCCTGTTTAGCATTTCTAGTGTATTATATTTGCTTGTGATCTACTGGAGGTGAGTTTCTCTAAATGCTTAGGCTCCTTGGGCCTGGCAGAGTACAGTCCTATGGCTCTGCTTAAAACTGTCTACCACTGTATTCATTGGCATGCCAGTACAACATGCCAAGATCTAACTGTGACTACTTAATGCAGTGGTTGAACAGTGGTGTTACATGGGAGCATTACTGCCTCATAGCAAGAGGTTCCGAGGTTTGGGTCTTGGTTGGGTTGTCCTCTGTGTGGAGGCACAATTTGAACAAATTATTGTACAATGAAATGCCTATTTTTTTGGCAGGAATCAAATTTGTAGAAATATAGGTATTAAGGATCTAAATGTGCACCTATCAGATCGGTATAATCGTAAGCATCTTATGCTAGGCATGATGAGATTTATGCCTAGTTGAAGAAGTATGATTATGGCATGCAGTCCAGGGACAGCATCCCTGGTGACTGCAATGCTAAACTTAGTTAATGTCATCTTCTACTACTCTGAGGCTCACAATTAAAGGGGTTATGCACAAATAAAGAGGTTATACAAATACTAAATACAACATAAAAGAATAAAAAGGTATAACATGCAAATACTACAAAACCTGCATCCACAGTAAAAAGTGTTTAATATTCTCTAACACCTCAGCTCACAATGCCTTCAATGGAGTAAAAAACTAAAACCAAATCACATCTTTTATACAAAAACCAACTCAATCAATCAATTATACAATTAAACAATTAAATACTAATTATATTAAAACTTTCCAATTACAAGCCACATTAATCCTCACAGGGGCTAAAGTGCCATATTTTAAAACAAAAAGAGCTTCTTTATAGAAAAGCTTCTTTTTATCATCAGTAAATTCGTTACACTTTTCCACCTTTTCTAAAATTGTGCCTTGTAAACCTGTTGAATCACCATTATGATACTGTAAAAAATGTTGGTTATACAGATACTCCCTACTCTGAAGCTAGTGAGTACTGGAACAATTTAAGAAGCTGATTTTATATTTAAAAAGTAGCAGGTGACAGAAGAAGTGCCGGTACAACATATATTTTAGATATATGGCTGGCACTAACAGGTATTATGTGTAATGACCATGTGCCAACCACCACAGATAAAGAAGATATGGAGGTGTGCAAGTATGACTTGTCATGCTGTCAGCATTCAGGAGTAATATATGCCTGATACCCTCTTACCGCTTTCTCCATAATGCATTTCTCATTCCCAGGCCTGCATATCCATATGGAGCTGTCATACTCTTTGCATGGCCTGTACGGCACTGGGCAGATGTAAATCAGCTCTTTAAATTGCTCTGTTTAAGAAACAGCTCATTTTGTACAGTGTGCTACAACACTTTGGAGTAGAGAAAAGGGCACAAGCTGTCCAGTGTAGCAGGTGTTTTGTTAAGCTGAACAAACCCCATGCCCTACAAAAATATATGCACATTCAGCAATCTGGAATGGTCCATGCCTGAGACTGTACAACAGTGCCATATGCTGACCAAAGAGAGTATGCCTAAAATCTCAGCTAGTATACATTAAGTGAATGCCCAGCATTTTTATTATGTTTATAATTTCATGGAATTAAGTTATGTTATGTCTGTAGTTTGTGAGTCAAAACACATACATTAGATAAAAATACTTAACTACCTGAAGAGCATTTTGATGTCAAATGAAATGTATTTCATAAAAATAATCAAATGGAAATAGTTTATTCAAAATGAATAATGAAGTACATCAGTACTGCAAAAGTGCCTAGCTTTGGTATACCGGCAAAAAACACATTTGTTTAACACAAACTTAAATTAAAAAAATAAAAATAAAAATCCTTGACAAAAATAAAGGATCATTCAAAGCAACTCGGCATGAAATATGGATAGTAAAGTAAAATGTAGATAGTGTTTTGAGCCGATTATATCAAAAAAATCACAAAAATAGCCTGAACTTATGGTTAGAATGCACAGTATACTGCTGTAAAGTTCCTAAATGTATATATGGCAGACTGTTGGCCTTCATATTACAAAGTATTTCTGTGAGAGATGAGACACAAATCAAATAAATGATATTTCATTGCAGAAAGAGTTGTCCTTGTGTGCCATTTTCTTGAATGACTGGTTGCCAGAACATAATAATATTAGTTCTTCTGCTAATAATAATGATAATTTTTAATTGTCTTGAAATTTTTACAGGAAAAGGATGGTTTTATAGTTCAAAATCTGTCCATTTCAAGGTTTTGTGCTGTGCTTTGGCTGAGAACTTGCATATTTTGTGACCTGAAACTGTAGACCATGCAATAGTGCACGATTTACAAATTAATTAACTGTGGGAAATTTTAGCCAAAAGTTTTCATTATTTTAAGGTCTGAGTTGATGACTTGAAGGCCACCACTCAGCACATCACTCTGCAATAAAATCTGCATCAAAGGGGGAAGGGGCGGTCCTTCTTTTCTCTGTCTATGTACGAACACAAAGCATTGTTATTATTGGCCACAGATGTCTGGGCTAAAACAGAAAAAGTAAAACAGCCAACAAACAAACAAAAACTGCTGCACTTTCTTAAACTATAAAAAATATAAAAATTGTTGCGCACCAGTTATATGGTTTAGTTAATTTAAATAATCTGACACTAATTAATAATGTAAGTGAAACGAAAATGTAAGCATTTCATTAAGCAGCACTATGCCATAAGTGTTAACAAAGCTGTCTGCCTCATTGCCTCAGCCGTGCAAACAGTATTAGAAAGTCGTTTCACTACAGTAGGGTGGGTGTGCCCCAGCTGGTGACCTTTGGCATGTCTCTACAAAGATTCAATACAAGTCAGAATATTGATGAGATTTAAATGAGCTGGAAATCTCTCATTTACTTTGATGTGCAATGCCAGTTTAAAAGAACACGAATGGGAGTGCATTAAAGACTTATTTGTGAGTTAGTCACTGATTCTTTTGGTAACGCATGCAGCCTGAATTATAAATCAGTCCCTGAATACATGGTACTACTTGCTAATGAATTTTATATTTAAGTTTTTCCGAATTAAGTCCTGTCTGAATTGCAACATGACTCCATAAGAAAGTATTGCTGTCTGAAAAACTGCATCTCACTGAAAATGTGCATTTCAACATTAATGTGTGTACATGTGTTATGTAAAGTATCTTTAGGCATGGAAAAAGGACTGAGAGGGCATTCAGGCCAAGAACTGTTCACCATTTCACTGTCCACAACAAGCGTTTTATTTGTGTACCTATCCTACCCCATATACCTCAAGTTGCTCATCTGTTTCACTTAATTAATGCGGACACTTATGTAATATTATACACATTCCTAGTTCCTACCACCCCAGCCTGAATTTAGAGATAAATTTAGAATAAATTACGAAAGAAATTTTATTGACTCTAATAATCAATGAAGCAAGTATAGTGCTTAATACAAAGGCAATATGTGCCAGTGTGTATTAACATAACAATCAGTTCAACAATTGCACAACTATATGCCCAAACAGTATATGAATTCAAGAGTTACTCAAGAGTTAACAGTTTATTGAAAGGAAATAGATGTAAAAAGATAAACTTGTGCTGGATAACAGACCCATGCTTTCAGCAAAACATGTATTATGACTGTAAGGTCAGGATAGGGAAGAAAAATTATAACAGTAGTAATATGGAGCACCCCAGGTGCCCAAGTCCGATATCAAATGACAGTCCTGTTTGCTTGTTTTGTGGAATTCGACACACACTTATAAAATACATCAGACAGAAAAAAATAGTACCATATGAAAATGAATCACATAAGACAAAGATGACAAGGGACTTAGTAATATCAGAAAGGGACCAACTGTAGATATAATGTGAAGAGTAATAATAAGTAGCAGGGACTTCATTTAGATCTAGGTCAGAATGAAAAAAAGGTGAATGGAATAGGTACTGTACATGAAGTTACTGTATCTTTACTTGGAAAGCTGAAACCTTTTATAGCTGCATAATACAATGGGAAGGAGAGAGTACATAATTGTTCACTAGCTGTAAAGTACAGAATATTTAATGTCCACCAACTTTTCTGGTACATATCCATTCTCTCTTGATCAACAATGAAACCAAAGCCATGTAAGGTTAAATAGACATAAGAAAAGCCAGCACTGCTAGGAGAGTGCATTTAGAGACAACCAAGGCTAGCATCTTACTTACCTTTATGATTACATATTTAAGTTTTTTTTTTTAATTTTTGTTTTTGCCTTTTTTTACCTGATCCAAATAGTCCCACTATGCCTATAGTTTTTTTTACAGGGGAGACACAAAGTATTGTTTATGTTGACTAGTGGTAATTTGGCTAAAATGCTGAGAAAACTTCTCATGTCCAAATTAACTGATGATACAGAGGCGGTTTCCATTTGAGTGTGACGTCACAGGAAGACCATCTGTGATTTCAGACTGTCTTCAGGTAGCATGTTTAATAGTTTGCTGGTGGATCTGCTAAATTTACACAGTTTTCTGCAGAATAGCACAGAACTGTTTTGACCTTCTTACATGGTGCATACTGTTTGATACAATTTTTCTAGATGGTGTCTCTAAATGGAGTAGAGACTGAGGCGGACTTTTCCAGCAATAGATCAGGTGATGAATCATTCCTGAACATCCTGAACCTGATTAAGAAAATGGACATGCTTCAGTGGAAGGTTAGGCTTCCTTAACTGATGATGTGTTTTTAGTAAAAAAAATCTTTCTTCTTATGTTATGTAGAATACTTGCTTCATTTCATGCATACTGTTTTTTTAGGATTGCCACCTTTTCAAATGCCCAAAGTGGGACATTTTTTGTAGAAATGTCAAATTTTGCAGGAAAAAAACATACTCATGGCCAGTACAAAGGATAGAACTTCACTTTTTTGCCAAAATAAAAGCTTATTCTTGTAGCATTTCACTTGCTTATGCTATTTCATATAGCATTTAGGGGTTTCAGATAAAAAAATAATTGATTTATGCAACTATTAAAGAAAACTTGGGAAATATTTTTGCCCTAAAATATCAGGACATTTGCCATTTTTTTTTAATTTTTTTTCACAGGACACAACTGCCCAAAGTGGGACCGTCCCTTGCAAAGTGGGACAGGTGGTAACCCTAGTGATTTTCCTTTAACTTCATCCAAACAGTATTCTTTTTAGCATACAGTACTCAGATGTCCTGGTGTCTCCATCAATGGAATTCAGGCCCTGATTCATTTGTCAACTTGAACCTTGGTTTGATTTAAGTTTAAATAGTATGGAATTGTTTTTTTTTTTTTTGTTTGGCATTTAGAAGCAGTTATTTGGAGATGATCCAACTGTACAGTAGAAGGTATTCTTTAAGTTGGTTTTCTATGAGCTCGGTTGAAGGAAAAAACCTAACGATGACCATATCATGAAAGCTTACATAAGTAGAGGTAGTTTGCATAGATCTAAAGTGAATTTGCTGAGGAATATAGAAAACAGTATAGGAGATAGAACAGAGCCTTGCGGGACACCTGAGTGAGTGTGGGCAGTGCCAGACAGAGCAGAGTCAGTCTTTACCCTAAAGGTTGTATTGGAAAGGAAACTTTTGAACTACTGGGTAGATTCAGGGCTGATGGCTGCATCCTGGAGATGGATAATAGAACTGAGAGTTCAAGAATATCAAAGGCATGGGCTTGATCAATGATCACAGTTCAAATCATATTCTCTTTAACCATCTTAGTTAAAATGTCACCTTTCAAAGTCCAAAGTGGTTTCAGGGGGCTCCTACCAGCTCAGAACCTATATTGTATTTTTACAAAGAAAGTGATGTTTAATTTAGATAAGATATTAGGTGGTTACAATTGTTTTTCTCAGCGATTTTGCCCAGTGTTGGAAAGATGGAGATGGACCAGAAGTGGTGTGGCTCTGACAAAAGGGGATTTACAAATAGCTGACATAGTACTGGTGGTGAGGCAGAGGTTAAACATGTGTCCAAGTGGCATGATAGTGTGTACAGTGCAGCAGTAAAGGAACCGGGGGCAAATGTTGTCATGCACAGGGGGAGAATCAAGTGAAATTTGCTCAAGTAGGGGTATGGTTTGTTTAGAAGTTATTTTAAGGAAGCAGAAGGCTGGAATGACTTCTGGTAGATTCTAATCTATTGGAGTTGTATTAAAGTTGGTGAGTGTTGTACAAGGAAGGTTAGGGGAGTCTCTGAGGAAGTCAGAGGGTGTAAGGTTACTAGAGGGGCAAGGAATGTAACAAAGGAAGCTTGACTTCTGGGGGCAGGCTTCCAGTAGTTTTATTCACTTCTTTCTAGAACTGTAGAGGTGAGTGTAGGAGGGACATTTGTTTTGCTTGCATTTTTTTTATTGCATGCCTGTGGTGGAGTTTTTTTAAGTATTTATAATGCTCATGGTTGATGGGAGTGCGGACTTTTTTTTCCATGTTTCCCAGGCTTTGTCTTGTAGTTTCATTATAGTTTTGGACTCTTTGGTTACTACTCTTTTTTGGAATTCTTAAATAATCTAGTAATAATGGGGACGTGGGTATCCTGAATGGAGAGCAGAAGTTTGGTTAAGTTGCGGGTGGTCATGCTAAAATCAGTTAGAGAGGATACTGGGGACCAATCAACAGAGAATAAATGAGAATGTAGGCTAGGCAGTTTGTGAGGAAGTTTAGATCTGAAAGAGATTAACCTATGAGGGTTTTTGTCTTTAATATTTTGTAAACAGAAGGTAATATGACAGTGGTCACTGAAGGTTGGTGGATGAACGGAGATGGATGTAATGTTAGCTGGATAAGAAGTAAGTTTGATGCCAAGAAGTGAATGGTGATTAGTTTGAAGTTTCATCTAATTGGAGTGGTTACAAGTTGAAGCAGCTTCAAATTAGTAAGGAATTCAGTTAGGTCATGTTGAATTGGACACAGAAAGTTTATGTTAAAGTCAGCTAAAATTATAATTTATTTATTAAGTTTAGTATGTGTATGTTATGCATTAAATATTTAAACCTGGGAAGCGATGCGGGGGAGGCAGATAAGCAATGTCAAGGTATAGGTACAGTGGGAGGTGTCATTCTATGCTGATAGTTTGAATTATTTATAAAGCTTCCCCATTATCTGTAGGATCCTACCCAGTGGCTCCCCTTCCAGTAGCCAGTCAGAACATTTATTCACTGGAGGCAGTAGCGAATAATCCCCAGCCTTGATGAGACCTTGGTAGCACATTCATTTCTGTTTTGAAAACCCAGTCATCTCATTTGTTCCTCCAGTGGTGATAGGTGGAAATAAGTTGGTCAGCTGGCATGTCACATGGAGCAGCCTATCCCTGGAACTCTCCTTTCCACAGTGGTTCCCTAGAGATCCACAATGCTACACAACCTCAGGAAGGTTCACACACACACACACACACACACACACACACACACACACACACACACACACACAAACACACACGCACACACGCACGCACACACACACACACACACACACACACACACACACACACACACACAAACATGCACACACGCACACACGCACGCACACACACACACACACACACACACACACACACACACACACACACACACACACACACACACACACACAACTTCCTCGGTTGCTCAGTGCTGCACATCTCTTGCAGCGTATACTCTGCAGGATTGTGCTCTATGGTTCCAAGACCCAATGCTCCTGCTAGGTTTCACTTCAAATGATGAGCTGCAGTCACTTCTCTCACATCTAAAATGGACGAAGTAGCAGCAGCAACTCACTCACATCCTCCCCAGTCTGTCCACTCTACCATCTATGCCACCAAGGAAACACAGGTTGCCTGTGGTACAGTCAAGGCTTAATTCCTGTGTACCACATGGGATAGGTCATTGATAAGCTTTTGATGACATTAGCTATCATTACACATTGTGAACTCTGAGTCACTGTAGCTTTGTTCCTCCATGTTTCACTCTGTTCTAATCAATGTGTGGCCTTATTAATATGTTTCTATTAAAATGGTTGTTTTGGGGGGGGGACATACATACTGACAAGGATATTCACTTTGTTTGACAAAATAGTATGTCCAAAGAAAAATCCAGGAACTTGTGGAGGTTATAATGACTCACTGGCATTGAATTGCTGAATTCAGATTAAGATATAAGGGAACAGATAATGTAAGCACAGCAAATATTTGATAATGTTTCAGCACGTCCAGATACAGCTATGGAGTTAGATGTGAATGTACTGATGTATTCCAACTCAAGAAGACTGCAAAACCAGGAAGCTGTGTTAAGGCAGGAAATGAAAGACTTACATTTTTGGAAGTTGTAAGTGGAACAGACATTATGAACGTACTAAAACAAATAAGCTTTGTATTGAGATTCTGATTGTTAGACTCTAAAAGGATTCCATGTTAACATGATGTTGCTCTTTATTACCCCAAATCTTATTTTAATGACCACTTTTATCACCTCTGTATAGTAGAGTACATACAGAAACATCTTCAGTATTTCCAGCACTATTTTTTCCTCATTGATATTGAGCTATTCATACCTTCTTTTATTTATGTTTTGTTAAGTGTATTATCCAACTATACTGTCTCTCATTTGTAGCAAAGGCCCAAATTTCTATCAAAAGCACAGCTACATGAAAAATAAACCATTAATTATGGCTAGAATATAATAAAGTACAGTATGAACTCAGTAGTCAAAGATTTTTAATCTGGCACTAATACAAAATGTTAGAAGAAGTATTTTTAACAACCATCTGTATAGAACAATAACAGAGAAATACAGACATTCTTTTATTAGTTTCTTTTTCCCTTTGAGATTTATGCCTGTTTTTTCTGAATTTTGCCTGTGTGCACATGATTTATTCAGCTAACCTACTAGATGATGAATGCTCACTGCATGAGATTTCTTCTTGTCAGTTTTAACTTGCTGATTAGAAAGTTGGTGAGCAGACGTTACCACAGAAAATTACTGGTGTGGCTTCTAGTTACATTCTGGCAGCACTTCTCTGTTTGCTCTTATCTCTTTGTTTTGCAGCCATGCAGTCAGTATACCTAATTAAAGGATGGGGTGAAGCCCCCATATTTGGGATACAGGGAGGCTTACCTCCCTGCAAAGCACACTTTTTGTGTTTTTTCCCCTGAAGGTTTAAAGCTTTAACCATTTTTTGTTTGGTCAAAGCATCAAACTTTAGTAACCAAACTATATGTAGCAGAAGTGATTTGTGCTTATTATCAGTGCGCTGCATCTAATGCCAGGATAATCTTGCACAGCATAATGCAAATAACTGTACGACGAACTAGACACACATTCCATGCAGTTTGGTGTGCTTCAGCTACATTGAAAAACTTGCTGCAGCTGGGCATATGGTCACATATGCACACCCAGTGTAAATACACCATTAACAGTAAACACAATCAAGTTAGCTGAACTGCAAGTAAATAAGCTTTCTAATAACACCTCAAGTAAGGTTGAAAAAATACAATGAAACATGGAACATATGGATAGAAAGTTTCTACTGAGCACATTTCTCCACAACACATTGTAAAATACTTAACCTGTTGTGAGGCTTTTATCCCCTTATATACAATTACCCATCAACTACTATTTAAAGATTTTTGAATCTTTCGTGAAGTTATTCTCCCCAGGTCTCTGCTGAAAATGGGGTCATTGCTTCAGTTGAACTTTCCTGCTTATCAAAGGACAAATAAACAAAAGTACCAGTAAAGTGTTGACTACTTGGATGTTACTTTGATAAGAATCACAGCAGCCAGAGGTATGAATCAAATGTACATAGAAAGCCCACCTTCCCAAACAACTACCTTTACTTCACCAATAATCACTCATGTTAGAAAAAGAGTAATTTCTTCAAGGAGCAGATGGTGAGGTTGTCTAGACTGGTCTCTAATTATGTTACATTTCAAAAAGAATTAACTAAACTTATAAATATGCTTGTTGACAGAAACTACATTAGTGAATTGTTGACTAGAATTAGTGAAGAGGCAGTCAAAGACAGGATGACAAAGTTTCAGCCCATTCTTAAAGATCCTGGAGTAGTCGACGCAAACCCTAAGTTTGATTCAAAAGCCTACTGCAAAGCTAGAATTATTTCCTACAACAAAGAGAACAATGAGAAAGAAAATCATGAACAGAAATTAGAAGGCAGTTTTGGGACCTTTAGATTTACTTGGAAACCTAGGTACGAGTGCACTTCGTGTGTACAAGAGAGGTAGAAACTTAAAAACATATTTCAAGAAGGGAAATGATTATAACTACCCCAGGGCTAAAAAAAGTGGTTGGGATGCAGAAATGTAACGTGTTCTCAATGTAGATATGTTTTGGATTCAGTTAAAATTACTGTGAGTACCTACCACATGTTAATTGCCTCAATGGCAAATATGACTGAAAAACTAGGGGGATAGTTTACCTTGCTAGTTGCTTGACATACTCAGCTTTTTATACAGGAAAAAGTGAAAGAACTTTGAAAGCCAGAATTTATGAACTTGTATACACTGTCAAGAAAATAATGCCTGTAATGCCCTGAATAGACATTCAAAGGAAGGTAGAACCTTCAAAAAGTTTTTACTTTTAGCTATTGAAAACATTCCTCCTTTAGTATGAGGTGGACCATGGGGAGCTAGGCTGGATTATCAGGAATTATATTGACAATCACTGCTTGACACTTCCTGGCTCCCAGAGTTAAATGACAAAATCAGCATTAGTAGTGTTTTAGCTCTTAGAGCAGCTAAATTGTAACACTCAGTATAAAACAATTTCTTTTTTTAAAGGTAGTTGCACCTTATTTAAACAAATAAGTAAATATTTCAAACACACTGGAGAAAAAACATTTTAAGCACTTTTATATCTATTTAATCTACTTTATATCTTAATTTGGTTATTTGTAATGCTATATGTATGTCATATTCGTCATGACCTACTCTTAAAAATATTTTCTATGTTTAATTTTTTGTGTTTATATTTCGTACTTATATTTATTAAAGCAATTGTTTTAAGTATTTTTACTACATGGATTTAAAATGGTTTTGTAACTTTAAAGGTAGTGTTCAAATGACTGTTTAATTAATTATGCATGCATGATGGTGTCATCTGTTATTAGGATTGCCACTTTTTCAAATGCCCAAAGTGGGACATTTTTGGTACAAACATCAGATTTGGAAGGCCAAAACATACCTACGGCCAGTACAAAGGACAGAACTTCACTTTTTTGCCTAAATTAAAGCTTATTCTCATAGCATTTTAGTTGCTTATTCTGTTTCTTATAACATTTAGGTGTTTCAGATACAGAATAATTGTTTTATGCAACTATTACACAAAATACAGGAAATAATTTTGTCCTAAAATCTCAGGACATTTGACATTTTTTCAATTTTTTTGCAGGACACAACTGCCCAAAGAGGGACTGTCCCTCGCAAAGTGGGACAGGTGGTAACCCTATCTGTTATGCAACAGGCAATATTTTTAAAGCACAGAGAAATGATGTATCTTTCAGTTCTGAAAAAGTTCCTTACATTATAAAATGTAAGTGCTTAACTTGTTTATTAAACTTTGTGAAACTAGCCTGGACCAACGTTCTTTGGTTTCTTTGGAATTTTTTGGTACGTTGGTTATTGGCTATCTTTTTGGTTCATGGAAATAATTAAACAAGTAATAGAAAACATGATCAAAACTCTAAATTTCATCAAACAAATCAAATGAGTCCAAATGGGGCTGCATGTTTTGAAAGAGGTATAAGTAAATGGAAATGCAACTAACTGACATAATGTGGACATTTTAAGGAAATTGCAATGAAATATGTTTTTTTTTTCAGATAAATCATCTTAAGTGATTGGGAGAGCTTTTCTGAAGAGGTGATCAGCTAAAAATGGTTAGGAAATTTTAGGATGCACAGGAAAGAGATATAATTTGTTTTTTATAAGGGGAAGGAACATAAGCTTGTTAAGTAGTGTCTGTAGTTTCCAGCAGGTAGAAAACAGAGATTATGAATGAGAAACATATTTCTTATTTGTTGTCAAAGCTGATATTTCTATGTTTCACAAGTACATCCATATTCACTACAACCTTCCCTACCAGTCATAGCCTTACACACACACACACACACACACACACACACACACACACACACACACACACACACACACACACACACACTCACAATTCACACCCTATTTTGACATGGTCATGAAATAAACACAAAGTCCATTTATAACCTAGAAGAGTGTGACCAGGTCTCCTATCACAACACACATTATGTGTTCAAGAGGAAGGATATCAAGAAATTTAACTCAAGAACAAAGTCTGAGAGGCAAATTTTGACAACCATTTTAAGAACACATAACTGTTACAGTTCTTTTGTAGTCATACCTCTCAAGTGTACCTCATTACGAGGATCGCACCTCATTTGGAGTCTTAAAAAGTTCATGTTCCTCAAAGTTCCACATTGAAAGGGCCTGTCACACATTCAATGCTAGGATTTTTTTTAACTGATATCCATGGTAAATAGAATTGAATCATATTAATTATTAAGAGATCATTTTTATAAGTAAATGTAGCATAGTTTAACCATCCTATGACCTTTCTAGTTGAAGTTGTTAGTAAGCCATTTTATGTGTTTCACATTTTGTCTGTTTGTTCCACAGTCTGAAGATTAGTGTTCCTCATTTTGGAAATGGAAGGTTGAGAGCTTTATTTGCACTACATGGAGGTTTAGTTAATCAAATATATTATGAGTTGGTGAGAAAATGTAAGAGCGTGAACTGTGTTGCAGTTTTCAAAAGTGTAACATGGTCAGCACTGCTGTGCAGGGTTTCCTTGTCTAGATGACTTACAGTAACTCGAGTGACTCTTTAATGATTTTCAATATCAAAAACCTTAAAAAAAAAAAAAAAAAAAAAAAAAATATATATATATATATATATATATATGTGTGTGTGTGTGTGTGTGTGTGTGTGTGTGTGTGTATATATATATATATATATATATATATATATATATATATATATATATATATGTGTGTGTGTGTGTGTGTGTGTGTGTGTATTATATGTATATATATAATATGTCTTAACAAAGCAGGAGTAAGTCACCACAAACCATCAGCATCAAGAACTGAAGTATTCCTCTGATGGATGAGCTTTAAAAGCTGTTAGACACACCTTTTTATGAGGCAGGACAAAATGTACTGCAACATTTAAAGTTGTTACTGCTTTCCAACACTCTTCTGTGGTGGGTGCCATATGTACCCTAGTGTAAGATTAAAGCATAACAGCCTTGAGAAGTGCATAAATTTAGTATGTGTCTTTGTGTGTGCATATATGTGTGTGTGTATGCATTTGCTGTTTTGTTTGCATTTTTTCTTTGAAATGAATTTGTTCATATAATCCACAATGACACAGCCATTGTTTTTTTAGTTTTTATTTTTATCCTTTGTGGATCCATGATTTCCTGTTCAACCATTAGCTTTTGCTGAAGTGTGGTTGATGATAAGGTGGGTTAATGAAAGGTCAGCCTTCAGTTATGTACACATATACATTGTATTACAAGCTCTATATATGTTTCTGTGAATGTTTGTGTATGTAGTAGTGTGTGTGTGTGTGTTTGTGTGTGTGTGTGTGTATATAAGGTGTTTGGTTTGTTTGTACTGGCAGGTGTGGTATATTTGTATCTGTGATTGCGGTGTGTTACTAGATGTTGCTTTTAATGCAGGAACTGCAAATGGAAGCCTATAATGTTTCCTTTTCTGATCAGCTGTGTTTCAGGTTTGGAGATTTTTGTTGCGTTATATTGTTGATTTTTGTCTTTTTGATGAATTACTTGTACATGGCTAGTTCAATATTTCTGACCATAATCATATATAATGTATTAATATATGTAGATACATGTAAGTTTGTGTGTGTGTTTTTAAACATATATTAATATCCTTTGTCAGTATTCTAACAGTAACACAGACAGACACACACACACACACACACACACACACACACACACACACACACACACACACACACACATGTTTATATAAGCAGGCTGTTATTTGAGGGATAAATAATGTGTACTGCCTCTGCAAACAGTGTGTCTGGGTTGAGGAAAATGGAAGCTCGGTTGATGAATAAAATGTGAAATGTGTGCATTAAATGTGTTTACTAGGCAGCAAGCAGTCTATTCTAGAATAGAATGCCAGGCTGTAACCTTGTATAGGGTTATGTGGTTTTACTTTCCTTGTTTACTGCTGTACTACATGGAAGTTAAGTTCTCTTTTAGTGTAATTCCTATTCAGATACATTTAAATAAATGGTACTTACATATTATCGCAACCACAGCTGTTCTGCACTGAGAGCATTCTCGGCAGCATTCTGTTCTTAACTGAAACATCGTGCTGCTGAGAATGCTGTCAATGCATTCATACGTATTATCGCAACAACATTGTGAACAACAGAAACGGCTCATCTACAAGCAGTTCTCCTGCTGGAATGTGAGATATATAACAACTGGAGACATACTTGGCAGAAATTAGTTGTTGTCTGCAGTTTTAAAACAAAAGTAGGCAGCAGCTGTCATATGTTTCATGTCACATGAAGTAAAGACAAGCAAAGTGAAATACATTGCAAGCTTTAAAAAAATAAAGATAGTTAAATGACTGTAATGCAACACTCTCACTAGAAATCTGCTTTGCATCAGTTAAGGCACACCTTTTCTAATTGGAATATTACATATAAAAAAGAAGGATACAACACTTTTAATTTATGTAAATAGTTTTAATGAAACTATTATATATATAAATGACAGTATTATAATAGTAAGTTATTGCTTGGCTATCTGAATTTTTTGTGGTGGAAATTTAACAGCTATCGCTGTTAGAATTGATTGAAAGCAGTTCTTATTCTTTGCTGTTTGCACTTCACGCCAGATGAATTCAGCAAGGTAAGAATCCAGATGGTGACGGGCAGTAACTCTTTTCTTCTTGTTCCTTCATTTAACCGATCCCCACATTCTTTCTACACCTTGAGTGTGGACTTCTGTTTCAGGGTCCACAAAGTTGTGTTTGTGATTTACTGTTAAATGTTGAAATCCACCTTCTTCTAAATCACCACTTTGGTATGCTTGCCAACAGTCAGTGTAAATTGTAGTGCCCTCTTCAATGTTTTCCATGATTTTCATCAGTGGAGTTGATGCACTTATGTCAGGAACAGTAACTAGGAATGTTTCTTTATTTTCACGACCTATTCCCCCAAAAATTCATTGTTGTGGTAAAACACGTTCAGCATTGCTTTTTCTTTTAGTAAACAAACTTTCATCCACTTCCACAATGTGTCCTGGACCACCAATTTTCTTTTTAGAGTCACCCTCCATTTCAAGTACACAAATTTCTCTTAAATAACTGTTCCAGTCTATTACAGTTTTGTCAGACATATCCAATTGCTCTTCACAAAAAACGAATTGAAGTAAGTTCGATGGACCAGCAATAGATAAATCTTATGGCAGTAGTAAATGAAATCCTACTACCTTCGAACCACTTCCCACTTCTAACTCCTACATGCTACGGATATTACATTTCCAAAATATTTGCTTGCCATAATACAGTTTAATTGGATGTAAATTAATACATACCTGACTATCAGGTAAAATGTTATAATGCTGTAATAGCTTGATAGCTTCTTTTTTGTTTTTTGGTAAATCCCAGAGATGCATATTGTTATATTATGGAAACAAAAACACTGAAATGAACTACACTTCTAGAAGACAGTTAAATATATTACTTTCACATGCATGTTGAATCTCAAGAATAATAACCGAAATACTTCGGAATATATACACTTGATGTACTGAAGTGCTTTGTTTTGCAGTATATGTTATGCTTTATGGTACCGATTTCACTGATCTTGTTTGTACTGGTGGAATTGTCAGGGTTTCATAGGTGGGTACAACACTTAATATATGTATAGCAATACAAGTTATGTTTATTTTTTTTTATTTTTATTTGTTACCTTCCTATTCATTTTGTAATTAACGCGATTAACCTTTAAATCTGACAGAATTTGCGGCATTCTCGGTAATGTTCCATTATCACTAAACTAACTTCCTGCCAAGAATGCCGCAAATTCTGTGGTTGCGATAATACGTAAGTACCAAATAAATTTATTTCAAGAGAATAATACTGATGCTCATGCTGAGCCTGTTTTAATACATTTTTTTTCTCTGTTTAGCAAACAGTCATCAAGATCTTTGTTGTAAACTTGAAATAATTTTAATTTAAATCCAAATCAATGTGATTTTAGTGAATATAAAGAAATATGGACTCCAGTTTATGGTAATTGTGAAGAGCAGGTCAATTGAAGGGATATTGGCATGGCTTGGGGTGCTGGTATATTACCCTGCCTAGGGCCGCATTTGACCATGATCTGGCTCTGCCTACCAACAGGGAGATCAGTGATTCAATGAGTACAGATAATTGTACATTATACCATGTTGTTGACTAGCTGGATACCTTTGAGTTTACTGTAAACCCTGGAACCAATAATACATTGCCAATACCACTTGGATGTTCCAAAATACATTTTACAGAGACTCAGACTAGTAGCAGTGAAGGCATACTATCAGTAATCTTTGCTGAACATGGGTGTACCACAGGGTTGTGTCCTGAGTCCTCTACTATTCATGTTGCTTACACATGACTGTGTAGCCAGATATGAATCCAGCAGAATTATCAAGTCCGCAGACAACACTAAAGTCATAGGTTTTGTCAGAAACAGTGTGGAAACAGCATATAGCACTGAAGTGGAATATTTGCTAGGCTGGTGTGACAGCAACAATCTGAAACTGAATGTCAGCAGACCAACAATCTGATTGTGGACTTTAGGAGGTCTCAGGGAGCACATTAACCTCTGGAAACTGAGGGAGTAGCAGAGCACTAAGTTCCTGGGTATACACTTATCAGAGTGGTTGGTGCACACCAACCACACTGTCAAAAAAGTGCAGCAATGTTTGCACTTCCTGCTAAAACTGAGCAAAGCAAACTTGTGACAGTCCATCCTCCAAGGCTTCTATAGGGGAACCATTGACAGCGTACTGACAAACAACATCATTCTGTATTATGTGTAGCTCCCACTATATTTCATGTAAAAGTAATAGACTGTAGTTTTCCATTACACCACAAGGTGGAGCTCCTTTTTAGGAATATAAAAGACAATTTTGAAAGTGAAAGAAGAGACTGGAACACTAGCTGAAGGAGGGAAGAGTAAAACACGTAGATGAAGGGAAAACAGCCTTGCAGCATGACTGGATTTTCTTTTTTAGTGCTTTGGGACAGGAAAGTGAAGTAGCAGATTGTGTCTGTCTCTGGCTGAAATCCTGGATGATAGTGTTTTGTGGAATCAGGAGAGAAGTCTGAAACCAGTAGCTCCATGTCTTCTATGATTCAGCAAGAAAAGGAGTTCCCTTGGGCCTAGTACTGAGAAGCCATAGATGATTACCAGAGTTCTTGTAGGTGACTTTCTACTTTTCTCATCAGAGGAACCATGGCGCCTGGTCACTAAGATATTCTCGATGGAGTGGTGAGAGTCTCTGGCCACCATTTTTATATTTTTATAAGATTGTGATCCCCCCAGATGCTTTGTGGATTACAAATAACTGGGATCCATATGAACTCCAACTTGGGCCCCATCATGCCAGCAGCAAGTCTGTAAATAGTCACTGGCTAGCGAACAGGGTATAATAGAGTGTTTCATGGTTGGTCTGTTTAGAATTGATCAAGGAAGTAGAGGGTATTAGTGCTGAATGACATTGCATTTTCTCATATTTGTATTGTTGCATTATAAATCCTCATTGTTCAATGACATTGCATTTTGCTCATGTTAGTACTGCTGTCTTCAAGAATTTTGCTGCTCAATGACATTGCATTTTCTCATATCTGTATTGTTGTATTATGACTTTTGTTGCTTAATGATATTGTATTATTTTTCCCGTGTTTGTATTGCTGCATTATAAAGCTTTACTGCTCATTGATATTGCCTTCTTTGCGCATGTTTGAATGTCAAGACCTTTTTCTGTTGAGTTCTGGGAAAAGGGTGAATGCATGTTTTCATTGCATGCATATCTCACCTTGCCTTATTGCTAACTGGTGCACTGTTGAAATAATTTGTTTATGGTTGTGCTATTGCCTTTTTAAACTAAATGTGTCACCTAGAATAAAATCTGTCCCTTTTGCCACCTTGGTGTGTTGGGCCTATAGGGGTGTCACCAGAGTCAGATAGGAAGGAACCCATATCTCTTCAGCTACTACTGCGGGTGGGCTACATATGGGAACTGTAATGCCTCAGATTGCAAGGCTCTCTGGAGAGTAGTAACAGCAGCAGAAAGAATCAATGGCTCTCCACTGGCATCCTTGGATGACTTACATGAATCTCGATGTATTGGAAGAGAAAGATAATAAATCCATCCATCCATCCATCCATCCATCCATCCATCCATCCATCCAGCTACAACTGCGGGTGGGCTACATATGTTTGTGGTATGTTCTCCCACCTTTCCTCAGCATGCACTGTAAGCTCAATAGAAGCTTTTTCCCCTTATCCATCAGACTACTGAACTCTAACAACAGGCATGCCAGAAGCTATTCTGCTCTTTCAATCAATTAACTGAATATTCTCATGACTAATTCACTAAATGATGTGCTCTCATGTCCATTTATTCTAAGATCACTACTACTAGTAGCATACTTTAGTGCAATATCCAAATCTTCATCTGCCCTGAAACTTGAATGTGCAATATTCTATGCAATATTTTTGCTTCACAGGCACCTGTTGATGTGAAAACTCAAGTTCATGTAATCTCTACTTGTGTAATACCCTGAATGGCAAATTTTTATACATGTAATGTCTGTAAGTGTCTGTTCTAGTATTACTAAATAGTAACTGTACGTATATATGTTTCTTGCACTGGGAATGAAGCAATGTAATTTCATTTAGCTGCACTATGTGCAGATCTAAATGATAATAAAGTTTACTTTGACTTTGACTTTTACTTTGAACCAAAGGATATGCTGAGCAAATATTGAATATTCAAACTTCCCCCTTCTTTTCTATTTTTTCTTGGAAATCACTATCTTCCTTGAGCTCTGTCTTCCAGGGCATGTATCTCGTAACTGTGTTTGTGGAGGAAAAAGAAATTGATGACTATTGATTGGCAAACCTATTCCTATTGATTCCTGTCTTTCACAGGACATTCCATTTTTTTCAAATCATATACTCCAAACCACCTAAACTATGTTAATGAATATGTTTTACATTTCAAACGCATATTTGGAGTTAATATTTCCCCTGAATGCTCTTATCAGAGCCTATGGTCATAGGTGTGAGGGTGCGTGTGCATGTTTGATATAGAAAAACAACAGTGGTAGGGCTAGCCACTTGGCAGTGTGAACACTGGCTATATATGATTTCTGCTGTTGAAATAAAACCCTGACCTCATATGCACAAATGGGGAAAAGGGGTTGTGGATGGATGGATGAATGGATGGATGGATGGATGGATGGATGGATGGATGGATGGATGGATGGATAGAAGGGCTGTGTGAAAACTGTCAACAAAGAGTGTGAAAAAAGAAGTTTGTTCCAGAAAAATAGTTCAGAATGTGTATCACTAGTGTAGATTATCTTGATTATTTTTTGATGAATTAGTTCTGTGAACAATCAGTCCCAGCATTAATATATCCACGACAGGATAAATTCCAAATGATGCATTTTTAAAACAGTTGCAGTCTTGCTGGAAATGGTTGTCACTTTTTTGGTTGACTTTTTTATATTAAATTCCTAACACAGCTTCAGAAATGCAGCATGCAGTTTTGTTTTTAATTTTGTTATGTAAGCCTTGAATAAGTACAGCAATTTGTGGAAGCATGGAGGTGTTTAGGTGAAATGGCAGTGGAGTTTTTAACCAGATTGTTTAATGAAATCTTGGAAAGTGAGAGGATGTCTGAAGAATGGAGAAAAAGTCTTTTGGTACCGATTTTTAAGAATAAGGGTGATGTGCAGAGCTGTAGTAACTACAGAGGGATTAAATTGATCAGTCACAGCATGAAGTTATGGGAAAGAGTAGTGGAAGCTAGGTTAAGAAGGGACGTGATGATTAGTGACCAGCAGTATGGTTTCATGCCGGGAAAGAGCACTACAGGTGCGATGTTTGCTCTGAGAGTGTTGATGGAGAAGTACAGAGAATGTCAGAAGGAGTTGCATTGTGTTTTTGTAGACTTAGAGAAAGCATATGACAGGGTGCCTAGAGAGGAGTTGTGGTATTGTATGAGGAAGTCAGGAGTGTCAGAAAAGTATGTAAGAGTGCTACAAGATATGTACGAGGGTAGTGTGACAGCGGTGAGGTCTGTGGTGGGAGTGATGGATGTGTTTAAGGTGGAGGTGGGGTTACATCAAGGATCAGATCTGAGCCCTTTCTTATTTGCAATGGTGATGGACAGATTGACAGATGAGATCAGACAGGAGTCCCCGTGGACTATGATGTTTGCAGATGACATTGTGATCTGTAGTAAGAGTAGGGAACAGGTGGAGGAGACCCTGGAGAGATAGAGATATGCTCTAGAGAGAAGAGGAATGAAGGTCAGCAGGACTAAGACATAATATATGTGTGTGAATGAGAGGGAGGACAGAGGAATGGTGAGGATGCAAGGAGTAGAGATGGTGAAGGTGGATGAGTTTAAATACTTGTGGTCAATAGTTCAGAGTAACAGTGAGTGTGGAAGAGAGGTGAAGAAGAAAGTACAGGCAGGATGGAGTGGGTGGAGAAGAGTGTCAGGAGTGATTTGTGACAGACGAGTACCTGTAAGAGTGAAAGGGAAGGTCTACAAGAGGGTAGTGAGACCAGCTATGTTAAATGGGTTGGAGACAGTGGCATTGACAAAAAGGCAGGAGTTTGAGCTGGATGTGGCAGAGTTAAAGATGTTAAGATTTGCACTGGGTGTGACGAGGGTGGACAAGATTAGGAATAAGTATATTAGAGGGTCAGCCCAGGTTGGAAGGTTTGGAGACAAAGCTAGAGAGGCAAGATTATGTTGGTTTGGACATGTGCTGAGGAGGGATGCTGAGTATATTGGGTAAAAGATGCTAAGGATAAAGCTACCAGGTAACAGGAAAAGAGGAAGGCCTAAGATAAGGTTTATGGATGTGGTGAGAGAGGACATGTAGGTGGTTGGTGTGACAGAGCAAGATTCAGCGGACAGGAAGAAATGGAAATAGGTGATCCACTGTGGCGACCCCTAATGGGAACAGCCGAAACAAGACGATGATGATGATGATAAACACTGGTTATTAGGCAATGCATCTCACTTGTCATCGAGGACGGCCTTGAAATGAAACCATTCATGGAGCATTTTAAGCCCCCCTAAAGAAAGACCCCTGCACTTAAGGACACCATAAGAGAGCATGTGGCTTAGTGAAAGCCCAAAGAGCCAGCCAAATGTTGTTGTTTAGTAGAAACAAAACTGGTGATGAGAAGGTCATTGAATTGAACAGCCATTAAAAGAATAAGAAATGCTTTTAATAAGCACAGAAGTGGCACAAAATGTGTTTTTCATTTTGATGATGAGCATAATTTAATTTCCTTTATTTTATACATAAATATGTGACTACTGTCATATAACACACAGCTATCTGAGCAGAAAATAATGAGTTTCAGTAGTGTAATGTTCCGGAAAACTAGCAATAGTATTCAAGTGCATACACTAACATATCTTTCTGGAAAGCACTTTTCTACATAAATTACACCAACAAAGAAAGAAAATCTATCTGCAGTTTGTTGTATTTGCTGCTAAGACTTTACATTTTTGGTTAACAGAAGCTCACAGCAGAAAATAAACCCATACAGTATTGAAAAGTCACTACCTCTGATCAGACTGTAACAATGCTAGCTAGAAGAACATGTCTAAAGTTTTCAGTACTGTAAATGAATACAGCAAACCCGAGAGTAAAATAACCTCCTTTGATTAAATACATAATATATATATATATATATATATATATATATATATATTTTTTTTTTTTTAATCTTTTAGAACATAAAATATCATTAAGTATGAACCTTTAACTTTTTAACTAAAAATCCTATATTTTGCATTTATTTTTTAAAAATTATTTTTCTTTGGTAAATCTATGAAGGAAATGAAACATCATATAGTTTTAGCTTTCCTAATCAGATAAAACACACTGGAGAGATTGATTCATCATGCTGCCCCTCCCTGACCCCTGGAACAGACTGGCCCTGCAGATTAAGCAGGGTGATACCACTGTCATCCCTTAAACTGAACCTAGATGATTGGAAGGGTTGCCACAAACTTACTCCAGGACTGACTGGCCTAGCCCTTCTGAAGAATATGTCCAGATGGTAGGTACTGGTAAGGTGTAAGTGGTCATAAGACTCGATTGCCTGGAAACTCCTATGAATTGTATGAAATATTTGAGAGGAGTCCTCATCAGCATGTGTATGAAAGTATATGCATGCATGTAGAAGACGTAGTAGTCCTCATTGCTAATGCAAGTTACCTTTAAAAAATACCCAAAACTTTACAATTAATCAATTTACATGATGTAATACTTGACTGCATAAAGATCTCTTAGCGGCAGCTTGTAAGATTTTATTTTTTAAGGTTCATGGGCAACAATTGGATGCATTGCTCTGGGCACACAGTTCTCTCGCCACATCTTTGTATGTTACAACTGAAATCTATGTTATGTAAACCTACTTTATCAGAGTGCAAAGTATAACTTTCATGGAGAAGCAAGAAGACACCAGTACATGGATGTAAAATATTTCATATGGGAGCTCATCGAGTGTCATTCTCCTGCCTATGCTTCCTAAGCAGGTGTAACAAGTATTCATGTTTTTTATATGACTGGAGCATGAGTAAAGTTTACAAGATTGTGTATGCAGTGAGACCTGTTTGGATCTTTGTGTGCATGGTGTATTTGGTTACTACATGGCATATGTATATACATGGCAACTCCTCTGAAGGAGTATGTCCCTTTTTATGGAAGCACTCTGTATAGTTAAATGTTCATAAATTACTGAGCATTTTTACTGCTGGCATAAGTTATTGAAAACTCATTTGTTTGCTTTTGCTGGTGTTAGTTTGTGGGAGGTCACTGAATAGTGGGGAGTGGGAATTTGCCATTTCTCAGCTGAGTGATCTTAGAGTTGGTATATATAACTAGCAGGGGTGAGAAGGGAGCAGTATCTCACATGGGTGATGTAGAGGACTTGCCCTCAGCTAAAAAACATGAGTTTTTTGCCATTCGATGTTTTTGTACTTCGATATTTTGAAGTTCATTCCTTTTTAAATATATATGTATATGTGTATATATATATATATATATATATATATATATATATATATATATATATATATATAAACACACACACACACACACACACACACACACACACACACACACACACACACACACAATATATAAGCCATAACATGCCTAAATTTTGCCACTGTGGTTTTGTTACCATCACCATTTATGTGATCACTGCACTATGTTACCATTCATAGCTGTCTGCTAAGTGCTAACATGGGTGCCTTAATGGAGTCTGTGGAGGGTGGATACAAAGAGTATGCATGGTCTGGGAAAATATACAGGTCTTGGTTAAGGCTTTATCATGTTTTGTGCAGTCATTCAGACTAAGAGGATTACCACTGTGGCAGCCACATTGTAGGAGTCCACATACATGGTGTACCAGATTTCTGTGGCATGTTCTGCCACATCATACTTCTACTTCTGTGTGGCTTGGTGGCTCCTGTATTCTAAACACAGAATCAACAGTTTATGCACTGCTCCACTGATATAACTCTTATGCAAACTGTCCTCTTTGTGTGGAGTACTGTAACCTCAGGTCAGCACCTTACCTTAACCCTAAATTATTTTGGAATCTGGTCTATATTCTCTCTTCATACTAAGGTGCAAATACAACAAGGTTAGAAAGAGCTGATCATCAAACCATGCTCAGACAGAGCAGGCTAAGTTATCTTGATTTCTCATTTTCTGATAAGCTTAACAGTATGACAAAGCTGATATCACATGGGTTAGCTGACAACAGTGTATCGCAGACAACTGTGGGAGGCAGCAGCTCAGTAATGTGACTGATTACGTGGATCAGTACAATATAGAAAAGCGTGGATTGCTTTCTGCAGGACAGAGAAGCATGTATTAGATGGAGGAGTCTGAATGTCTTGGAGTCTTCTTTATAGCTGTGAGCTAAGGGGACCAAGATATTTGTTCAAAGGGTGGCTAGCCACCCCTACATACCCTCCACCTGTGACAGAATGAAGTTCTGACAATCAGGGAGATTCTCAGAGAACAGTCCCAGCTCCTCCATATGATCATAGGTTCATAGGCTGGTACTAGGCTATCAGCCCTAGGGCCTATACAAGCCTAGCCATAACAATTCCCTGGCTATTTCTTCCCACAGTATTTACTTCCCTGGACCCTGTCTAGCATGGTGACTGACATGATCCCCAGGGTGAATTTCCTATCTCCCATCCAATCATCAAGGTTCCTTTTGAATAGGGCTAAAGAGGCGCTCTCCTTGACATGTATGGGCAGTCTATTCCAGAGTCTGGGGAGTCTCTGAGTCAGGAAATTATCCCTCCAGCATGTTTTTTCATTGTGATGACAAGGTTTAGATCACTGGAGCATGTCTCTCTGAGGGATTGGGATTTCTTTAAGTGTAGCATGTCCAACAGCCCTGGATTTGACATGGCCTTGTATGTTAAGCAGAGATCGCCTCTAAGTAGACAATGTACAATGGAAATTAATGCTAGGTATACTGTCTTTGCCTACCTGTATTAATTTTTTCCTCTCCACCCATGGTATTTTTGTCTCTCGCTCTTTTCCTGAATTACTTGCTCATAACTAATCTCCCTCCTCTCTGTTTTTATAGCCCTAGTGGATTTTTCCCTGCGGTTTTCTCCTGGCCACAGTACAGGCAGCACACGTTTGAGGATCTTAACAGATACCCTGCAACTCTAACTATCTGTCCGGAAGCCACCATTTTAAGCTTAAAATTATACCACTGAAGTATGTGTCCCAGTAAATAACTACTACATAAGCTAATCATTTAATTAATGCTAGACTTTATAAGCACAACAAGAATTTACAGTGTTTTTTTGCTAGTCACCACGAAAAGCAGACGCCAGCAGCTCCTATCCTTTCTCTTTGGTTACCCACTATCCTCATACTGTTTCTGTGTATTTTCTCCTGTTCTGCACTTTACCCTTCCCTGAATTCATTTCTAGCCTCACTCATAATTGCCTTTCCTAGTGCACCTGCCCTATTTTACTGTATTCAGACTCTTACATATTAATTTTTTTTGGTTTTTTTTATGTTTTGCCCTGCTTTTAGCTGCTAGTAATACCTCTCTCTCCCCCTGCAAAGCACCTCTCTATTGTAGCATATTTTAACTGTACAGCACTGGGTTTCCTTCAAGTAAATCTACTTGTGTAGCTTGAGGCCAGTGTCCATTTGTAAGCTTACTTCTGCTCATATTTTATTTCTTTTTATTTTATTTCTGGTGACTATACCTTTAAAAACTTTATATCCTTGTCTCTCAAGCTAGTTTTTCACTATCTTTTCCAATTGTTTCTATGACTTCATCTTGACCAGGGTGCTAGCCCTGCTCCATTCGCCCTCGCTACGCTCGGGCTCACTTCGCTTCTCTACTCTACCCCCATTCCCACCCACCCCAGTACAATTACCTTTATACCTATCTGTCCCTCCCCTTCCTGTCCCACAGTTCCACTTCCTGTCTATTGCCACAATCACCTTATTAATCTGTCAATCTTGTCAACATCACTTCATCTATACCACTGTCTCTCTACCTGCGCTATCTGACCATATTTTATTCCAACATGTATTATGTTCTAATATCTTCTACACTACTCCTTATTCTCTCCATCTCCACCTTTTACCACTCCAATCTCTCTGACCCACTCCTATGTTCATCAACTTCTCACTCATACAACATATATCCAACTACTTCATCTTTTACTATCTCCCCTAATCTCTTTACTACCTCTATCTCAAATCTATATAAACTATACATAATACAGGTTTTTAAACCTTCCCACAAAGCTAAGTCAAAATTATACAAACTCCATCTAGCATCTACTACACACTCTCTCCTCACTAAAAACCTACTTTGTTCTGGAGATATCCATCCCAACCCTGGACCCTCTTCTCTCCCCAAAACTACCTCTACACTGCCCCCATCTTACTCCTTTAACAGTCACCAACCTCAGTCACAACAATCATCTCCATCCAAATACTTAACTATTTACTCATTGAATATTCAGAGTATAGCAAATAAAGTCACTGAGCTACACTCATGGATAGCTCTCAATACCTCTCACATCCTCTCCCTATCTGAAACCTGGCTCAAGCCACACATCTCAAATAGTGAAATACTCCCACCAGGTTATAATATCTTCCGATCTGATAGACCTGTAAAAAAAGGTGGTGGTGTGGCCATCCTCTACTCAAACATTCTTAACATCTCACCATACCCTTCCCCAATTCCTGACTTCCTCCCAGCTGAAATCATCATCCTTAACTGCCATCTGAATCCCCACAAAAAATGTGCAATTGCCTCTACCTTCCTCATGGTAACAATCTGCCCATTCTTGAAAACATCCTATCCTGGCTCTCCCACAACATACCATATGAGACACATCCTTGGTGATGTCAACATTGATTGGTCCGAACTCACAACTGACTCCCCCCAACTCAGTATCCACCTACATGGCTTCCACCAACTTATAACATCTCCCACTCGCTTCCATAAAAATTCCTCTTCCAGCTCCATCATAGACTGGATCCTTACCAATTCCCCCCACCAATACCACAATCCCACCACCTTACCTGACTCCCTCAGTGATCATCTCCCTACCACCATCTTAAGACACAACTCCCATATTCCTAAACCCTACCTTATCAAAGACTGTTGAAAACTATCGACTTTCAATTCATCCCAATTTAACTCCATTCTCCACAACATAGATTGGTCCATTCTAAAACACCTCCCCATAAACGATGCTGTAAGCACTTTCAATAGCATTTTCATGAATACTCTAAACTCCTTAGCTCCCTCTAGGAAGATCAGAGTAAAATCAAACCATGCTCCCTGGCTCTCCAAAGAGACTAGGTCCCTTATGAAACAAAGAGATCATGCTTGGAAAACCTGGGCTAAAACTAAACAACCACCTTTTCTTCAAAAATACAGGCAACTGAGGAACCTTGCAAAAAAACATACAACTAATGACAACAAGTTATACTATAGCTCTGCTCAGCTTAACAACAAATCCAATCCTCAAAAATTTTGGTCAACTCTCAAGAACATCCTCTATCCTGGAAAGCCCTCTAATCCCTCCCCATACCCTAACTCTTCCTCTCAGGAAACAGCTACCCTCCTGAATAACCACTTTATCTCTTCCATCCAAACTCTGGTAACCTCTAAGCCAAACTGTACTTCGACACCCACCTTTCCAAGTCCCACTAACACAACTTTGTTTTCTTTTGAGCCACTTCCCATTACTTACATCAAATCTCTACTACTCAAGCTAAAACCTTGCTCTCCTTCCACTGACAATCTATCTCCTACATTCCTCAAACTTGCTGCTGACTCAGTTGCCTATCCTGTATCTATACTAATTAATCAATCTATTTTGGAATCAACTGTCCCCACCCTTTGGAAATCTTTCTTCACTAGCCCTCTTCATAAAGGTGGAAACTCCACTGACCCCTCAAACTACCGACCCATTGCCATTCTACCCCCCCTCTCCAAGATATTAGAAAAATGTATTCACTCACAGCTTCTCAATTACCTCCTCACACACCACTTACTTACCCCTACCCAACATGGATTTTGTCCTCACCACAGCACCACCACTGCCCTCCTCTCCTTCACTCATATCATTGCAGAGGCCCTAGACAACAATAAACTAATTTCCTGTCTCTTTCTAGATCTCTCCAAAGCCTTTGATACTGTCTATCATCCTCTACTACTATCCAAACTTGCAAATCTCCACCTATCCCCCTCCGCACTTGTCTGGTTTAATAGTTACCTATCTGGCAGGGAACAATCTGTCAAATGGCTCTCATCCTCCTCACCTTTTCTTCCCATCTCCACTGGTGTTCCCCAAGGCTCCATCTTGGGACCACTTTTGTTTAACATCTTCACCAATGATCTTTACACCTCATGCAAAGAATCCTCCCTTATTCAGTATGCCGACGACTCCACACTTATATCCATCTCAAATAACATTCCTGAGCTACACTCCCTGACCCAACAGGCCCTACTATCCACTGAACAATGGCTCTCTCACAACCTATTGATCCTAAATCCCAAAAAGACCAAACTCCTACTTTTCCTTCCCCGTTCTCTTTCTCATCACAAAACCTCCTTTTTTATTACATCTTCTAACAATACAAATATCCAACCTGACATCCACACAAAACTCCTAGGGGTCATTATCGATGACGAACTCAAGTTCAACCTACACATACTCCAATGTATAAAAAAAACAAACCAGAAACTAGGTCTGCTATATCGGACCAAAAAATTCCTAACCCCTGAATCTAGACTTACCCTGGGCCAGGCACTCCTCCTCCCCTCCCTCTTATATGCCGCCCCAGTTCTTACCAATATCCAGACCTCCACTCTAAACAAACTGCAACAGACTTACCATAAAATAGCCAGATTCATTACTAACTCCCCATACAACTCACACCACTGCATTTCTTTAAACTCTCTTCAATGGCTTGAACTTCCCCAGTTTCTGCTATCTTATCAATTTCATATGCTACACTCTATTCTTTATAAACCTTCCTTCTGTCCATCTCTATCTTCCTTAGTCTCCATCTACATCCCATCCCAGACCCTCCATACTTTGAACCAACAATTACTTGATATCTACCACCCAAAAAGGTCAGTAGGCAAACTACTCTACAAACACTCCCTTGCCCATGCTTGGAACAAACTTCCCCTTGACTTATGTTCAATCTCCCACACCTCACATTTTAAAAATTAACTAAAAGCTTATTTTCTCAATTCTAGAACCTGCCCTTGCCATGATCCTACCTAGTCTTCCTTCCCTTTATGTACCCTCAAAAGGACCATACTTAGTACCTCATTACACCTCTATCTCCAATGTGTCTACTATGCATTTGCACAATTTTATACAAACAAAAAATGTTCATTGTTGACCTATTGAACTATATCAATGTAAAAATTGTTACTTAGCTTTTTTTTAATGCAACTTTAAATTTATGTGTGTATCCCAACATATGTGAATTGTTTTGCTATAACTGCTATTATATCAATATTGTTTAAAATTGTACTTGTTTTAAAATGTATTACTGGAGCTTTTCTCCTCGGGTATCCACTGAAAATGGGCCACAAGCTCAGTTGGACAAATCCGGTTAACAAATGTCAATAAATAAATAAATAAATAAATAAATAAATAAATAAATATGCGACAGAGTATAGGTGGAGTTTTTTTAGGCGGTCAGCATAGGCCATCTGCTTTAGGCCTGTGATTCTTTTAGTGAGGTATTTCTGCGGTCTTTCCAGTTGTTGCAGATGTCTTGAGAGGCACATACCAAAGGGGGCATTGTATTCTATAATGGGTCTAATGAGGGATGAGTACAGTGGGACAATGACCTCCTTTTTTCTGAATGAAAAGCCCTTAGTGATGAGGTGTGCCACATAGAAGGATTTCCTGACTGTTGTGGCAATGTAGTTATCAAAGGTGAGACCACTGTCCACCTGTGTCCCTAAGTCTCTTATCACACTTTCGGTGTTTAATGTACTGCCACCTATGTGGTAATTCACGGGTACATGTTTTTTCCCAAAGGGGATAACTATACATTTCTTGGCATTGAGCTTGAACCCATGGCTCTGGCACCAAGTATCTGTTTCTTTAAGGTTCATAGGTTAATAGGTGTACACTTGACTAACAACCACTAGGGCCCTTAAAAGCCTAGCCATGCAACCCAAATATGACCCACAAATTTGATTTATTTTTGATTTATACGGGGTGATTTACTGATTGCCTCTGTCCATCAGAGGCATAACAGCCAGACCAGGGGTGAGTTTCTGATTACCAACCAGTGGTCTAAGTTGCACTTAAACAGGTATAGGGAGGAACTCTGCTTCACGTGGATGGGGAGCCTGTTCCAGAGAATGGGAATTATCTGAGAAACATAACTGTTTCCAAAATGTCCTACTTATGTTGCAAGCAAAATTTAGGTCTTTTAATCTATAGTTCTGATGTTGTTTGTTTTGTGGATATTCAAAATATTCATCAAAACATGGTCCAGGGATGCATTGTATGCCAGGCAAAGATCACCTCTCAGAAGTCTGTATGATACCAAGTAAAGAGACAGACTTTGGAGTGATCAGCATAGGGCATTGTGTTTACTCCCTGTATTCGTTTTGTAAGGAACCTTTGGGAATGTTCCAGTTGCTGCATACGTCTGGTCAGGTGCATACTGAATGAGGCATTATAATCCATCATGGGCCTTATGAAGGCAGACTACAGTCGTATGATGATCTCTCTGGACTTGGACAACATGCTCTTGCTTATAAGTTGAGCAACATAGAAGGATTTTCTTACTACCTTGAACACAAATTGGCCAAAGACGAGGTTTCTATCTGCATTTGTTACCAGATCACTAACTAATGAATCAACTTTTAAGAGTGCTTTATTGATGTCATAGTTACCCAGGGTGGCAGACTTCCCAAAACAAAATATAATGCATTTCTTGGTATTTATTTTTAAGCTATGGCTTTGGCAACAAGCATTTGTCTGTATTAGACCTTCCTGAAGGGTGTGCTCATCTTGGGGAGATTCAATGACTGCTCCCAGTTTGCAATCATCTGCAAATTTGGTAAGCCAGGGGCCTTTGACATTGGCTTTGACATCCGAGAAGTAGATGCCAAAGAGAAGTGGGTCTAACACAGACCCCTGGTAGCTCCACTGGTGACTGCCCTCTTTATGGAGGTGGTCTCACTGATTTTAACTTCCTGTGTCCTATCAATGAGCCAGAAAGCTAGCCAGAGTATTATAAAGGGGTTTATACCCAGTTCTGTATGTTTGTTGATAATGGCCGAGTGGGGTATTGCATCAAATGCCTTAGCCAGATCTAGGTAGGCAGTATGAACAGTTTTCCCCCTCATCCATTGCCTTAGTGACCATTTCAAAGAATTCCACCAGATTCGATAAGCATATCCTTCCTTTGGCAAAGCCAAATTGGGATGGATCCAGTGGCTGGAGGTCTCCTATGTCCTTGCTGATAATTTCCATGAAAATTCTTTCCATAGCTGTGGTGTCCAGGATTTGATGAAGATTCTTCTTTATAAAGAGAGATGACAGTGACAGTCCTCCATTCATGTGGCACAAAACCTGTTTTAAGACTATAGTTAAATAATGACTCCAGGCACCTTGATAAGTCATTACCAAAGAACCAAGATGAACCTCAACACCAAAGGAATGAAGAACGAGGTCGGACCCAAAATAGAATTTGTTGCGAAAGTTTTTCTCCCAGCAGTGTAAGTGTTATTGATTATTCAGAAGTGTTGGTCAGTAAGGATGGGATGGAAGCGATATTTAATGACACATATAATGAACATGTGCGAACCGTCAGTATTGAGAAAAGGGAAGATGTAAATATATATAATGGTTCGTTGTTTTTACAGGAGGGTGCTGAGAATATTACACTAAATGGAATGTCCCTAGAGGGTGACGAATTAGGAAGTAAGTTGCCACAAGGGGAACATAATGGGTTTTTAAGTAACCCTATTATTATGGAAAATGCTACCGGTGACTTTAAGTTATTTAATTATTCCAATTATAGTTTCAATACTGAGCATGTCAATTTATTTTCCAAGGGTTTTACCTTTGTTCCGTGTAGAAGGGGCACATTGGTTGATGCCTTAATTGATTTAAAATTATTTGTACAGAAAATTAATTTGAGTGTTCTTTGATGGGGTTAGTGTGGTTAACAGACAAGGGTCTATGACAAAACCAAGTATTTTTAATCCTCCCCTCAACCCTGTTATAGCTACCTTTGAAAAAGTGTGTGAGCTTGACATTAGGGATTACTATAAGAAAACTATAAGACAACCATGTCTGAATTTAACAGAGTTTGAGTGCACATTGCTGAATAATTTGAAAAAGGTTGACAATATACGTATAATGAAGCCTGATAAAGGCAATGGGGTTGTCATAGTTGATAACAATGATTACAGTAATATTATGATGACTATGCTTATGAATGACAATTACGTAGAAACCAGTATTAATGAAATCAATATTGCTTTTAAAAAATTGGACCTCATGTTAGAAGACATGTTGTTTCAAGGGGAATTAAATGAAGTTGAGTATGAATTCATGTGTAACCCATACCCAGTAATTTGTGGAATTTTTGGAATACCCAAGATACATAAAGGGTTGGATAACGTTAAATTCAGACCTATTGTAGATGGCAAGAGGTGCAAAACTTGTTTCATAAGTCAATTTTAGATCATCATATGAAACAAGGATTAAATGCTTTCCCATACATAGCAAAGGACTCTTGGGATTTTTTGGAAAGGGTTAAAAAATTTAAGTGTAATAGTCAATTGAGCTTTCTTACCATAGATGTGTGTAATTTGTTCTCAGTTATTCCCCACGATATTGGTCTCACATGGTTAGTGGAACAATTGCTGGTGACAGGTAATTTCGAACAAGATAAGATTAATGTTTTTGTCAAACTTATGGAAGCAGTTTTGAAAAATAATTTTATATTTTTTGAAGGGCACCTATTTAAGCAACAGACTGGTGTAGCTATGGGTGCCGCTTGTGCCCCAATTTATGCCAATTATATCATGGCATATTGGGAGCAAAATTATGTTTTTACCAGTGAATTCAGAAGGTACATTAAATTATACACGCGTTACCTTGACGACATATTTATTATATGGGAAGGTGAGCGAGTTGTCTTAGATGCTTTTTTAGAATATATTAATAATTCAGTTTGGTTTCTAAGATTTACCTATGATTTTGATATGAATAATATCACATACTTGGATGTCAGATTAACCTTTGGTAAGACATTGCAAATGATAAAATCTAATATATATAGAAAATCCACTTTTTCAAATTCATACCTCCAATATAGTAGCTGGCATCCAAGGCACCAAAAAAGAGCCACAGTAAAGGGCCAAATGGTGAGAGCTGCCAGGATGGTTAGCGAGGAGGAGGATTTTGTAAAAGAATTGAATTTTATGATTACTTTGTTTTTAAACAGAGGATATCCAAAGGAATTATGTTCAGAATTGTTCAAGGAGGTCAAATATAAAAGGGATACTGGTTTTTACATTCCCATTCTTAAAGGTGATCTGTCTAGTATTACATCTGTTAATTTAGGATATCTAGGAAGACTAGATGAACATCCACTGTATTATATTTTAACTTACAATTTTGATTCTGAATATATAACAGGTATGGTTAACAAGAATTGGGGTATTTTGAAAATGGATAAAAATATAGTAGCAAAAATGGCCTTGGCACCTAAGTTTATATATAGGAAGGATACATCCTTAAAAGAGATTTTTGAAAGATGTTCTCTATCCCCAAGTCAATGTAACTTTTAATCAACATCGTATTCATATCACAGGACACTTTGATTGTTATACCAAGAATGTTGTTTATTTGGCCAAGTGTCAAGTATGCCCTGCTTTTTATGTGGGAAAAACTTGCCGGTATTTTAGAGAAAGAGTTAGAGAGCACTTATTAGACATAAAACATCTAAAATTAACCAATGCATTAGCCAGGCACATTTCTACTTGTTTAGACCATTCTTTTAAATTTTGTATACTGCAACAAATCAGGTATGATTCACAGGGTAGAACTTTAGAGGTGCACTTAGATTTATATGAGCTCAGATGGCAACTTAGATTGGATGCATATTGTCATCCAGGGCTAAATGATTGCTGCACAATCAAGCCTGTTCTCAAGCTCAAACATATTTTGGGCTAATTTTTTAATGTATTGATTGTATATGGAATGTAGCTTATCATTTTTGGTTCAAGTTATATGTATGTATAAGTAGTATTTACTGTTAATACTACATATATTTAAATTTTTACATATGTATACATATATTTTATATGATTGTGTTTGTCTTTTTAACCCATTTTCATTTTTACTGTTAGATTAGATAATTGATTGGTTAATGACATGGGTGGGGTTGATGTTTAGCCCTATTTAAGTGAACTTCGTGGTTAACTTTTTTATTCTGAAGAAGTCCACATAGGACGAAACCTAGGTTAATCGACTCTGTTGAGCTGCTGTGTTGAGCTGCTGTTTGTTTTTTATGTTCGTGGTGTTCGCAATAAATTCCATTTTGGGTCCGACCTCATTCTTCATTCCTTTGGTGTTGAGGTTCATCTTGGTTCTTTGGTAATTTGTTTGTTCGTTATGGAGAGCGGTGGTTTATCGGCAGACATTATGGAATTATTGGCGCAGATTAAAGAACAATTAAGGGAGCATTCCGATCAAATTCAATCCTTAGTTGAGAAGCAAGGCTCTGGGCTTAACTTGCAGGAATATGGCAACTACGGTAGTTTGGGAGTGCCTCTCACTCAACCTACACCCAATATTAATACACAGACTGGGAGTAATGGTGGTAACAGTGTGAACAATCAAAGTAAAGTAATTAATCATGAGAGACCCCCTGGAGCTGAGGGGAAACCAACACGGGTCAGTAGTGATTGTTGGAAAAATAATACTTTCATTTTTAATGCAGAAAAAAACTATGATGTTGAAGAGAGTAACAAGGCTAACCAGTCTTTGACTGAGCAGTTTAAGCAGTTTGAATTTAAGTTAGTCAAACTGCGGATAACTCAGTTAGAAAATAGTTATCTGGCTAGGAATATCGAGCTGGGACTGGTACCAAAAGGTTTGCATGTGTGGAGGTACCCTAATGGTATTAATGGTGATACGGAAATGATCAATGAATTACACACGCTTTTTAATAAGACTGGTTTGGCCATTATGGACATTATGGTTAAATTCAATAATAAAAAAATCGACATTTATTTATCTGATCTTGAGCGTATCAACGACAATATTACTAAGGACTTACTTTTTGAACAGTATTACACTAATTATACCAACATCATTGACAATGTTGAACGTAGTTGTGGTTCTATGTTCAATAAAAAGACACAAAAAATACAACGGGATATTAGAATTTACGAATTGGACACTGTTTACCCACAGTCGAAGGGTAACCAACGTAACCATAGTAATAGGTCTTCCACCAATCAAACATCCGATGACGAAGCGGAGATGACGTCAGAGAAACGTAGTGGCGATAAAAACGTGAAGTTTGATGGTGGGAGCCCTTTAGGAGAAGGGATAAGGTGTTCCAAAAGGATACAAAACAGAGAGGTATCCCACGAGGAAAAAGATTTTCATGGGATGGGCGGCCGGCCAAAAGCAGGGTACACTGCCAGCAATCACCGGAATGGTGGCTGGAAAACGAGGAGGTGAGGAATGATGTTATTTCAGTTTATGAATCAGCTTACACGGAATTTGGTGTGAATTCTGAGATTAGTAACTTTATTGCCGAAGACTTTGTCGTCCAAAGGATATTAGTCGTAAGCAATGAATGTTTTAATCATCTGAATGATGTGAACTTTAATGTAAAATCCTCTGAAGCATGTAAGGCGACGGCGCAAGATTTTGATAATGCATACATTAATGCGCCAGATTTATTGACTTTAAACAGTAGCCTTACAGAGGTGAATACTAATTCTATTAATGTACATGATGATTTATTAAACTTAAGTGTCTATTCTGTTAAGGGAGTTACTGGTGATGTGGTTGTAAGCGAAGGCATAGAACCACACAACTGTTATAGTGTTGTGGAAAGTTTTTCTCCAAGCAGTGTAAGTGTTATTGATTATTCAGAAGTGCTGGTCAGTAAGGATGGGATGGAAGCGGTATTTAATGACACATATAATGAACATTGAGAAAAGGGAAGATGTAAATATATATGATGGTTCGTTGTTTTTACAGGAGGGTGCTGAGAATATTACACTAAATGGAATGTCCCTAGAGGGTGACGAATTAGGAAGTAAGTCGCCACAAGGGGAACATAATGGGTTTTTAAGTAACCCTATTATTATGGAAAATGCTACCAGTGACTTTAAGTTATTTAATTATTCCAATTATAGTTTCAATACTGAGCATGTCAATTTATTTTCCAAGGGTTTTACCTTTGTTCCGTGTAGAAGGGGCACATTGGTTGATGCCTTAATTAATTTAAAATTATTTGTACGGAAAATGAATTTGAGAGTGTTCTTTGATGGGGTTAGTGCGGTTAACAGACAAGAGTCTATGACAAAACCAAGTATTTTTAATCCTCCCCTCAACCCTGTTATAGCTACCTTTGAAAAAGTGTGTGAGCTTGACATTAGGGATTACTATAAGAAAACTATAAGACAACCATGTCTGAATTTAACAGAGTTTGAGTGCACATTGCTGAATAATTTAAAAAAGGTTGACAATATACGTATAATGAAGCCTGATAAAGGCAATGGGATTGTCATAGTTGATAACAATGATTACAGTAATATTATGATGACTATGCTTATGAATGATAATTACGTAGAAACCAGTATTAATGAAATCAATATTGCTTTTAAAAAATTGGACCTCATGTTAGAAGACATGTTGTTTCAAGGGGAATTAAATGAAGTTGAGTATGAATTCATGTGTAACCCATACCCAGTAATTTGTGGAATTTTTGGAATACCCAAGATACATAAAGGGTTGGATAACGTTAAATTCAGACCTATTGTAGATGGCAAGAGGTGCAAAACTTGTTTCATAAGTCAATTTTTAGATCATCATATGAAACAAGGATTAAATGCTTTCCCATACATAACAAAGCACTCTTGGGATTTTTTGGAAAGGGTTAAAAAATTTAAGTGTAATAGTCAATTGAGCTTTCTTACCATAGATGTGTGTAATTTGTTCTCAGTTATTCCCCACGATATTGGTCTCACATGGTTAGAGGAACAATTGCTGGTGACAGGTAATTTCGAACAAGATAAGATTAATGTTTTTGTCAAACTTATGGAAGCAGTTTTGAAAAATAATTTTATATTTTTTGAAGGGCACCTATTTAAACAACACACTGGGGTAGCTATGGGTGCCGCTTGTGCCCCAATTTATGCCAATTATATCATGGCATATTGGGAGCAAAATTATGTTTTTACCAGTGAATTCAGACGGTACATTAAATTATACACGTGTTACCTTGACGACATATTTATTATATGGGAAGGTGAGCGAGTTGTCTTAGATGCTTTTTTAGAATATATTAATAATTCAGTATGGTTTCTAAGATTTACCTATGATTTTGATATGAATAATATCACATACTTGGATGTCAGATTAACCTTTGATAAGACATTGCAAATGATAAAATCTAATATATATAGAAAATCCACTTTTTCAAATTCATACCTCCAATATAGTAGCTGGCATCCAAGGCACCAAAAAAGAGCCACAGTAAAGGGCCAAATGGTGAGAGCTGCCAGGATGGTTAGCGAGGAGGAGGATTTTGTAAAAGAATTGAATTTTATGATTACTTTGTTTTTAAACAGAGGATATCCAAAGGAATTATGTTCAGAATTGTTCAAGGAGGTCAAATATAAAAGGGATACTGGTTTTTACATTCCCATTCTTAAAGGTGATGAGTCTAGTATTACATCTGTTAATTTAGGATATCTAGGAAGACTAGATGAACATCCACTGTATTATATTTTAACTTACAATTTTGATTTTGAATATATAACAGGTATGGTTAACAAGAATTGGGATATTTTGCAAATGGATAAAAATATAGTAGCAAAAATGGCCTTGGCACCTCAGTTTATATATAGGAAGGATACATCCTTAAAAAAGATTTTTGAAAGATGTTCTCTATCCCCAAGTCAATGTAATAGCAGGGTATTTGGCAATTTTAAATGTGGGAGATGTACTATTTGTGAACATATACTGACATCAGGCAGCATTCTAACTTTTAATCAACATCGTATTCATATCACAGGACACTTTGATTGTTATACCAAGAATGTTGTTTATTTGGCCAAGTGTCAAGTATGCCCTGCTTTTTATGTGGGAAAAACTTGCCGGTATTTTAGAGAAAGGGTTAGAGAGCACTTATTAGACATAAAACATCTAAAATTAACCAATGCATTAGCCAGGCACATTTCTACTTGTTTAGACCATTCTTTTAAATTTTGTATACTGCAACAAATCAGGTATGATTCACAGGGTAGAACTTTAGAGGTGCACTTAGATTTATGTGAGCTCAGATGGCAACTTAGATTGGATGCATATTGTCATCCAGGGCTAAATGATTGCTGCACAATCAAGCCTGTTCTCAAGCTCAAACATATTTTGGGCTAATTTTTTAATGTATTGATTGTATATGGAATGTAGTTTATCATTTTTGGTTCAAGTTATATGTATGTATAAGTAGTATTTACTGTTAATACTACACATATTTTAATTTTTACATATTTATACATATATTTTATATGATTGTGTTTGTCTTTTTAACCCATTTTCATTTTTACTGTTAGATTAGATAATTGATTGGTTAATGACATGGGTGGGGTTGATGTTTAGCCCTATTTAAGTGAACTTCATGGTTAACTTTTTTATTCTGAAGAAGTCCACATAGGACAAAACCTAGGTTAATCGACTCTGTTGAGCTGCTGTGTTCAGCTGCTGTTTGTTTTTTATGTTCGTGGTGTTCGCAATAAATTCCATTTTGGGTCCGACCTCGTTCTTCATTCCTTTGGTGTTGAGGTTCATCTTGATAAGTCATATTTTAGACTATTCAGCAGCTATCCTGGGATGTTATCAGGGCCCACTAAGGCCATGCTCTTGGCTTTAGTGAGTTCAGCCAGTACATGCTCCCTGGTTATATTTGGAGGGGTTATGTTTGAGGGTATTATTGGAGAGATGGCTGGGGTGAGAAGGTAATAAAGTTGGAGTTTAAATTGTCTGCTAAAAGGTTCACTATATTGCCAGGCTCAGCGAATGTGTCACCATTAACTACCAGTTCAGTACATTGCAATGTGTTGCCCTTGAGGGTTCTGCCATAGCTGTAGAAGGCCTTATGGTTATCTTTCACCTGGGAGGACAACTTAAACTCAAACTTGGCTTTGCTTGACCTAATTATCCCTCTTAGTTGTCTATTTACTTTGACAAGAGATATGGGAAATACCCTTCTTGATTTTTGCCATACTTTTGGGATGCCACTAGGGTAATTTGTTTCTGGAGCTAGTTCTGGGCTTACTTCTGGTAGGTACATCAGGATCTATGCAGGCATTGCCATGGTTATACAGAATTTCTGAGAGTAATTTAACATAGGGTGATGTATTCTCGGCAGAGCCGGATCAAGGTCATATGAGACCCTAGGCAGGACACTGGACTGGGGCCCCCCTGTCAGATGGCATCACAATGTTGTCGTACCACCCCCAAAAAAATGTCTTAAATTAATTAAATAAAATAAAAGTGGTAGAGGTTTAGGATTACAAAAAAAATACATAACTAAATGGTATGTATGTATGTATGTAAGGCCAGGACTCCTCAAAATGAGGATAATATGGTAACAGAGATTAGCTTCTGAAGCAAATAACCTTTGCAGCCTTCTGTAGCTTTGCTAGAAAACTAAGAAACAGCACTCCTCATTGTTCTGAACTTTTCATTCATGGGTCCCCTACTCAGATGCATACAACATTGCAAATGTATTAGCATATAATTTCACAACAAACTTCACCCCAAACACTTATTCAAACAACAGTCATCCAAGAATCCTTTATATCTGCTATCACCATTAGGGATCAAGCTCTAAAGGTTTTATCAAAGACAACAAACACTTCCTCCATTTCTGACAGGGCATTATAGCCACTGGTCAAAAAATAGACAACTTGTGATAGTGAACACTGTTTAAAATGTAAACAGCTGCTGTGCAAATATTTGTAGTAAATTGCTTTTTCAACATCCAGTAACTAATGTTATATATGAGATGAAGCATCAGGCCACATGTAATACAGTGCCTATAGTGAATTTAGCAACCTGTATGGCATGTACAGGGTTCTATGTTGGTAAATGTTCTAGGTGCCTCAGGGACCGTATAATAGAGCACAAATCGAAGGTAAGGAGGGGGCTAGCCACTAACACCTTAGCTAAACATATGAAGGAACATGATCCTTCACATTGTTTTAAATTTAAAGTCTTAAAGGTGATACATAAGACCCTATGAGAAGGAGATATTAATGATAAGATAGATATGACAGAGTATAAATGGATCATCAGGCTAGAGGCGGATAAAACACCTGGCCTTAACAATATGGTAACCATAAAGCCAGTATTAGTGGCAAAACAGAAACAATATAAGTAGAAATATAATATTATTTTGGATTTGATATTTTTTATAAAACTATTACATTTAGGGCATTAGTTTGGCTCTATTATGTTGCATATTTAAAATAAATGATGTGAATACAAAAGGAATTTTTAAAAGTTGAAGTGACTTTAATTATTTGATTGCTTGCTTGATTTCATTGGATGACTGTGTCATGTGTGTTTTTTGAAATAATGTATAAAAGGAAAATGTTTTAAGCAAGCTTTTATAATGCTGAGGAAGGGTAACACCCGAAAGCTTTATTTTGTTAAAGTGTGCACTTTTCATCAGATTGGTTTTCGTTTTATAAAATGTACAGTATTAATAGTTTTAAGCAAGATACTGATGTGCTTATACAGAGTGTTCTGTTTATGAGTCTATTGTGAGAAAAGCTAAGGTTCACTGTGGAAAAATTTTATTTTTTATTTGTTATTGTTTATTTTTTATTTTACATTTTTTTACCTGAGTGGTAGACTGAACCACCTGACTGATTGCTCACAGCACTATGCACATGCTGATCAAACTACGATCAAGTACAGGCTTACTCTAGAAAAAATATTTAAAGTGTGTAGATCGCATTTTCTCATCCAGACTGTTATTTCAGATTGTGTTCCTGTATTTAGAGTTTTGTTGCACTTTACCTACTCTAGCTATGCTTTCAGGTAAACTCTTCAAGATCTAGTCAACAGCTTTAGATAATGCTTTGTCCAAGTGTGAAAAATTATATGTTGGGGTAACTGTGCATATTAATACTTGAATTAAGTATCTATAGAAAGAGAGATTTTTGAGGTTCCGGTGCCTATAAGCATATTTATTTTAACGCTTAGGATATTATGCAACCAGTTCAGTCTATCTTTTGGTAGGTGGTATACAGATTCTAGAAGACTGTTTAAGTAGGAATGATAAATTTCTGAGTGCATTCATCCTGTCTCACCCCCAAGAGAGGCAAGCAGACCACAGTCCTTCATTCTCCTTATCACCTGACCCCACTAGTGCTAGGGCCATTAATCCAACCTGAGCACCTGGATCACAGTGAGGGCTCCACCTCCATCCCTCTGTGCAACACAACCAGGCTAGTTCTGTGAGTTTATTATTAATACTTCTTGTGCTAAGGTATAGTGTTTTAATCCTTTATAAATGTCTATATTGAATCTTTATTTGTAGTCCAGGTAGGATTTGTAGGAAAATGACTGAGTTTCTTGGATATCTTGGCATAGTTGTAAGAATGGATGCTGCAGTCTACTGAACTTTTTATTATGAATCTTCTTGTGGATCCAGTAGATAAAATGTTATTTTTATCACAAAAATACTTAAACCTTTTGTTTTATTGATAAGAATTACATCTGCTATAAAGCTACATTCTGTGGATTTGAAGAATGCAGAGGCACAACAGTTTTTTTCTTAGTATAGTTCTGGCAAATCAATAAGAAAGATAATGGCAGACAAGTATCTTAGTAACTTTATTTTTAATTTAACGGGCCTACTTGAGGCCATTTTAATCTACTCCAATGAATGTCATGAGCTCACTGATCTGAGTCATTGCGATATGGCGTTTAACAAAGACTGCAACATCTGAAACAGACTTGTTGTTAACTGAAATGTTAGCAAATGAAAAAAATGGAACACAGTACTTAAGGGAAACAATGCCGCACCGCCATTTTCTCAGATTTGAGATAAAAAATACAATATAAAACTTAATGTTACATACCAAGGCAAATGCTGCAGCCTGCAGGTACACACAACACACTGTCTGACTTCTTTTTCTTTAATATAACAGCAACAGGAGCGAGCGACTCGAGTTGTGACTCTCTCAGTCTCAGCAGGATGGATGGATGATTATGCCATCAACATCAACCAATGAGCAGCAGATCTCCAGTGAAAAGAAGAAAAAGTGCAGTAACAACTTTAACTGAAAATGTACACCTGCATGACCTGCTGCTGAACCCTGAACCGATTGAATTAGTCAGTCTGTCAGGCCTGGGGGAGGCAGACCAAAGCACTGGCTTAGCGGTGCTTGCTTTGAAATAGAAAATAAAATGTTAAGTAAAACTCTGCCCCCTGCTACAGCCACTTTTAGTGCTAAATATTTCAGTTGTTATTTTTGATGGTCTTTTACCTAAAACTTGATAAAACTGCCCCTGCACACTCTATGAGTGGAAGTGGAAGAACCCAAGCAGCACATTCCACATAATGGTGCGAATCATTGGATTGAGATCATAAGATGATTTTAAAAGAAATAGTGCATTTTATATATATATATATATATATATATATATATATATATATATATATATATATATATATATATGTGTGTGTGTGTGTGTGTGTGTATATAGTTTTTATATTTTACCCATTTTTGGGCCCCTAGCCTTCATGAGGCAGTAGGCGACTGCCTATGTTGTCTAGTGCTGCATCTGGCTCTGGTTCTCGAGGATTTGCACGAGCATTGAATTTTGACAAATCATTATTTAATAACAGGTAATTTGCTTTGGAATGGTTCCTAACTGTTACTGGTTTTAAAGGGATTATGGAATTAATTTTAATTTTGAAGGTGACAGCTTTATGGTCGGACCTTACCAGGGAGAATGAGACACTGGGGGCAGTGTTCTGCCATATTTGTGAGCACGAAGTCCAGTAAGTTGGAGCCTCTAGTGAGCATATTCATGTATTCACTATTTGGTCAAGGTTGCTTGTATTTATGAAGATTTGAGACTGTGTAGGGTTCCCAATCTATAGATGTTGAGAAGAGTTAGTTGAGGTTGTTTGGGCAGCTTGTGAGAATGCCCCCTGGATATCTCCCATGGATATGCCCCCTGGGTATCTCCAGTGGGAGGTGTACCAGGCATGGCCAACTAGAAAGAAATCTCATTACATATTGGATGGATTACAAATTTCAGATATCACCTGGAGATCCCTCAGGATAAGCTGCAGACTGTTGCTGAGGATGGGGGAATTGGGATTAACCACTCCACTTATTACTATCAATTTCCTCACCAGGTCAGGCGGTTTAGAAAAATGGATAGAAGTTAAACAGTCAGAAAAATAATAACAATGATATGCAAAGTTTGTCTTTTTTCCTGCCCATGTTGGTCTTTACTCCTCCTTTGTTGTCTTCATCTTGGCCTTGTTATTGTTATCTTATAAAATGCATTCTCTCATGTTATTTATGACCTATTTTTAAATTAGTAAACATACTTAAGTAGTCACTTACAAAAGGGTCTCATTACTGTCTACTAGACTCTCCTGCCAGCTTCAGTTTAGTTTGATTGAAAAAACAGATCCAGTAATTTTAAAAATAACTGTAAGCCCATAACTGCATTGAGGTCATGCCCACCCCATTTCAGTACTCTGCCTGTTTATTTATTTTACATTTTTTTCTGTAGTTCTGTTGTTGTGAATTAGCTTTTAGGTTATTCCATGTCCAAAATTAATATACTTTACATTCTCAGCATTCTTGTTGGTGCCGAAAGGTGACTGAAGCCTAACAATAGCAACAGAGTCAGGTGTTAAGATACATGTGCTTCAAAACAGAAAAGATAAGGTAAACGTAGTGGCGATGGATCTATTCATTTTAGTGATTTTCCAGCCTCTTTTGAGTAGTGGGTGGATCTTTTGAATAGAGATGTCCCAGGCAACACTAAAAATGTTACCTAGCAGATGTGCACCATGCAAAAACATATGAAAGACAAATTAAGCTCTTTCATTACTGGGTCTCTGAAAGCTTAAAATGTAAAAAGGTACATCCTGTGGGGGTCTTAGTAAAGACCGGCAAACAACATCCTATGCTCGTGTACTTTGTGACAGAATGGATCAAACAAGAGGGACTAATACTAAAGCAAAACTGTACCCCATGAACAACTTTGAGATACTTGGAATATGAGAACAGCTGGAGTAATGATATATGTCTAAATGGGAATGATCTAGACTTCTATGTGTCGAGAAAATGAGTTTATGTTGCAACTGCTCAAAACAAAGTTATTTGATTGTGGTTGCAAAAGCCTAACACTCTGAGTATACAAACCAGCTAAATAAATTTCCTTCCAGTTTTAATATGTTCATTCAATTGCAAATGACTAATACTAAAGTAAGCATTTTTCTTTTGCAAGCAAGACTTCTGCACCACCATATGGAAGCAAATCTGACCAGGAAGAATTCTGCCTCTAAAGGGTAGTCAAGAAGTTAATTGTTGATTGTTTCCTGTTATGTATAATGCAGCTGGAAAATGAAGCTAGACAGTGAGAAAAAGTCTTAAATCTTCTATGCACAGAGACAAAAGTTTTCTTCTTATGTATGTTATAGCTGTAGTCTCAGGTGAAGCAGGTAACAATGTCTACCAGCTTCATTGGAGACCCAGCTCTCAGCCCTTTTGCAGAACTTATTTCTTGCCACAGTACTCTAAAACTGATAAGGTACTGAGGAAAATTCAGATCCTCATTCTAATCTGAACTTGGTGGTTTGCTCTATCACTAACCAGTGGCACTTTCTGCTGCAAGAAAGAGGTTAATTTTTTTCTGCCAAAATGCCATGGGGTCTTGCTCTTCCTTTTCCTCTGGGATGCCAATGAAGCCCGAGTTATTTTGACAACTTCTCTTTTCAGGTTCCTACTGTTTCAAAACAAAGGCTCTTGACAAAAGTGCTTTAATTTCTCAATTTGGTTAAAATATGTGGTCACAGTGGCCAGTTGTTCCACATCATACTGAATGTCAGAAATCAACTGGTCTACAGTGTTACATTTTTGGTCATATGTTTCAGTAACACACTTGAGGACCTTTGGATGGATTGGACAAAGTGGGTGCTGTCATATGTACCTTCCCTCTTTGTGGCATGCATCCACTTACAGAAGTAAAGTTAATTATAAGTGAAAATATGAGCATTAAGGCCAAAATTAACTACTGGTACCGCTGAAGCTTTTTGGATGCATTATCCATTGAAACAGATTTATTGCAGCTACAATTAGCTTAAATTATCCAGGACTGTGCCGCAAAACATTTCTGCATCTTATCACTTGCATTTTCATAAGCAAAAACTGCAAAACAAAAACTTCTTCTGAGCTGTCACAGTCTCCTTTCCAGCATCCACTTCTAAGGTGTTATGCAAATTATTGCTAAATACCTGATATCCTTCTTATATTTTCTGTGATCACACCCTAAAGACCTCACTAATTAGAATAAAACATTGGATTTCATCGTTTGTTTGTTTCATTTAAAGTCTTTAGTGTATTTTATTTTCCATATTTGGATTTTGGTTGTCGCAATCATTTGGAGTGTGAAGGATTTTGTAGTGGTTTAATTTTACTCACTAATTATTCTGTCTGAAGTTTCTCTTTCAAAGATGTCCATTAAGATAGACCCCCCTCATATCAAATGTTCCACTTACAATAAACTCAAGGTATGCTGATAACTGGAACACACAAATGTGTCTGTTTTAAAAATCCCCATAAAACCACACTGCCTTGTTTAAAAATCCCCGTAGCACACTGCCTTGCCTTCTCTATGTCTCTGTGCAGCACAAACCCTGATGGTCCAATAATCCAGTAAAGACCTTTCTAGTCCTTCACTCTTAAAATAAAACCATTTGCCATCTCCAAGACATCACTTCTCTAGGTACATCCAGGATCTTTGTTTCATTTATGCTTATATATGTTTTTGTTAATTAGCAGTTCCATTAGGTTTGTAATGCATTTGTAGTGGGAAACATGTTTAAAAAGAGTAATAACATTTGACTAAAACACTAGGGAATTTTCCCTACATAATTTTATACAGCTAATAAGCATATGGATCTATCTACAAAAAATATGATTGATAAAACTGTATTACATACTGTATGGTTTATTTGGCTTGGGAGATATGGGCATGCTCTTCATAATACTTTGTGGGCCAATAACAAAATGTTTCAAAACAATTTAGCTTTTTTATGAACCAGGGGTTGGGCATGATTTTTTTCCTGTTATGATATTGTTTTCCTTTTGTTTTTCTTCTTATCATATATATTAAATTGTGTGCTGTATTTTTTGTTTGTTGAATACATTGTACAGTACTCCCTACTCCCTATGTTTTCTTTGGGAAAGAAGGGGACAATATTGCTGGATCTGACGTTTGAAGAAGCTGATGGTGAGTGTATGAGCTTGTAGCCAGTGATAAATGTGTTGCTGCATGATGAGGAAGGTAATGGTCACATGATATTATGACTTTGGAGACCAAGGAGTTATTTCAGGAGGTTGAGAGAAGCTGACAATTACTTTTCTAGGTCCAGCTGTCCCCCTTAAAACTGTTGCCGAGTTACAAGAAACTGAACAGCACACAGATTCCACATGTGATTGTGAACCTGTAAAAGGAAGCCCACTGAGTCCTGATGATATTATCATGAAGAAAAAAAGTCACATGCAGCAGGAGTTCAACTGGTTATACCATGATCAGAAAGCATAATGTGGTACCCATCAGATATTGTGTAGTGCCATTTTCAACATTTGATAGGTAGTATGTTTGCAAACTACTTTTGTTTGAGTCTCTAGGGTTTCAAATGGTAGATATATGGGTTCTTATTCATATTTCTAGGTTGACAGTATAGAAAGTGAGCTTCAAGGTATTTGTACCTCCAGAACATTTTAGGGAGTTGTGTTATTGATGTAAAGACAAGTGAAAACATTATTGCTAATACACACAACGGGCCAAAAGTAAAACTTCATTAGTCTTCATTTCAGGTCTGAGATAATTTCTATGGTTGACTGTTTATCTGGTTGCAATATCGCTGTTCTGTGATTCCAGGCATGAGAAGGGTCCTAAATTACCTTGGGATTTGGACAGGTGCCTAGAAAAGTCAGATGTGATTACAAGGCATAGACATTGGTATTCATCATTTGCCTAATATTTTCCATTAGGGACAAGCCAGACAGTTTTTTTCAGTACTGGGTAGCATCTAACAGGGACACTTAAATTGTTGCTATTCAGTAGCTTCTTGTAACATTTGTAAATGTTTGGGCCATGGGGTGTCCTTTTGCTCTTTGCAGCATGGTATGTGGGTGACAGACAGGACAGAGACAGCTGTTCCATCAAGGAAGGAGTCTTGTGTTAAAAGAAGGTACAGACTAACCCTCAAAATATTGGTGGTGGAGGCACAGATCCACACTGAACTTGCTCAGAAAGGGGCAGGATTTCCTTTAGTAGACATTCTTGACAATCTGACAGAAACACTTAAATGGTCGAATGTTTTATTATTTTTTGCTATTTCTTGACACATTTCTTATAAACACAGAGTTTTCCTAATAACTTGAGAGCTTTGACAAAAGGAAGGCCATCTGTGGTTAAAGATCAAGATGTTGAAAGTATATGAGCTATTTTTTGCCTGAGCTGTTCGTTTCTTCCTTGACCTATTTTCTTTGGTTCGAGTTGTTTTAGTGGTTTGTTATTGTTTTGTTTGGTGTTTACCACCAATGGCTGAGGAAGGAGAAGAACCTTTGCTGAACTTGTCTATACATCCGACACCTGGGACCATTACCGGAGGTACTGAAAATTTACTACTAGCCACACTAATGGATATACAGAGTTCCCTGAAGTTTCTAATGACAAAAGCAATAGCGAGTGAGCAAGCGGTGAATGCTTCTAGCCCAGCGGGCTCTTTTACCGAAATGGATACAGTGGTTGACGTCATTGATGACGAACGCGTCAACCACAAACACAACCAACGTAGCGGCCGAATGGTTCCATCAGTACGAGACCGCGGTTCCTCTGGACACAATTTAAAAACATTTTTGGACAATTTTTCTAATCCTTTTGGGGATGTTAAACAGTATCAACAGGCTTTCAATGAAGAAGGAGTCACTAAGAAATGTGACTTATTGGCAAAACTACTTAAAAGGTACCGTTCAATAGATTTAGAAAATTGTTACTTTCAACGGTGCATTGAATTGAAGCTTGTGCCGAAGGGGCTTAGATTTTTTAAATGCCCCAACGGCGTTACTAAGGGTGAGCCAATGTTTAACCAGCTAGTAGCTTTCTTTAATGAAGCAGGGTTACGATTCTTGGGGCTGCTTATTGAGAACAATAGATTTAAAATGTTGACCTTGAAGGATGAAATTGCGAATATTGAGAAAGACATTTGCAGCTCATTAATTGAGAGTAACAGGGTTGAGTTCTTTAATAAATTAACTGATGAGATAGAGAAACATTCTACGGAGGTAACAAACCGGAAGCATTTTAAATTATTGCGAGACATTTCTTCTTATGAAGAAGGGACTGCATATGATAACTTTACTGTTGGTTTTAAATACAACAACAGGAATGTTAAAACTGTTAACATTGCTAACAGGCAGAACTATAGTTCAGCGGTTTCCGCTGCATGCCCTGATACTAACGGCACCATTTTTACCTCTATTCATAAAACTAATGGAGGTGTTTCATCTAAACCATCTAAAGTGACTGTTATTGACAATGGTAATAATATTCCAGGTAACTGTGAAGACGAAGAACTAGACATTGTCACTGACGGGTCTAGTTTAGCCGGCAATATCTTGGCGGATAAAGCATTTGATGATTGTGCTAACAGGACAAAGGTTGCTACTGGTGCAGTTAACTCTTTAATGGACTCCTCTTCCACTTCTTCTTCTTCTTTTTTAGTGAAGAAGAGTTTACCAGTAACAAAAAAGACAGTGTTTACCAGGAGTCGGACATTTCTAGCGTCCAATTCCTCAGGGGACGAAATGTGAAACACTTGACCACATTTTCTAGTGACAACCAATTTGATATTATTAACTTGACTGATACTGTATTTACTGAAACTGAATTAGGTTTATTAAGACTGGGTTTGAATTTTGTACCTATGGTTAAGGCTGATTTCAGCAAAACAGTGGTAGACATTAAGAAATATGTTAGAAAACTGAACTTGTCTTATTTGATGCATAATGTACCAGAAGTTAACAAAGTTTTAATGAAGCCTTCTACTTATAACCCTCAGTTAATGTATACTTTGAAAGTTTTTGAGGAAGTTTGTGTGAAAGAACTTGACACTGTTTTATCTTGTAAGAATCATTATAAATATAACTTAAATTTTGAAGAAAGGAAAGCCTTCAGGCAATTACGTGATAAAAATCAACTGTTGAGATTTATGAAAAGTGACAAAGGTGGAAACATTGTGATAATGGAACAGGAGTTATATAAACAAAAGATGTTAGAAATTTTAAGGAATGAGGATGAATATGAAGTTATCCCTCTCTTTGAAATTAAAAAGAAACATCGCTTGATTCAGTACCACTTAAATGAAGCATTAATGTCCAGTGAAATAACTATAGATATTTACAACTTTTGTGTTAATGAACAACCTAAAATAGGGGTTCTGTTCGGTATTCCGAAAGTACACAAAAATCCCTTGGATCCACCATTTAGACCGATAGTTTCTTCACCCCATTCGGTCACCGAAGGGATTTCGCTTGTCCTTGATGCAACTTTAGGTCCCTTAGTACTTGAACAGGCATCCTTCATCAAGGACTCCTGGCATTTTTTGGCTAGATTAAGAGACTACATGAACACATCGTTTTTTGATCCTAACAGATTTACTATCTTCACCATGGATGTAGTATCATTGTATACTTGTATTCCCCATGAGGAAGGAGTGGAGGCAATTAGAATGCTGTTAACTAAAAGTAAAAAATACAGTGTGGACAGTGTTTCTATTATCTGTAGATTACTGGATATTGTGCTACATAATAACTATTTATTGTTTGATGACACTTTTTACAAACAAAAAAGAGGGGTAGCCATGGGATCTCCTGCTGCACCCTCATATGCTAATTTAGTCATGACTTAGTGGGAACAGGAACATCTTGACAGATTGAGGGATATTTTTCACATTTCCTTTTATTACAGATTTATGGATGATTTGATCTTCATTATGGAAGGAAATTATGACACGGTTAACACCTTCATCTCAGAAGTTAATTCCACAGTTAGTTTTTTGAAGTTCACTACTGGAGATGTTGGGTTATCTGTGACCTTTTTGGACATACAACTATGGTGGGACAATATTGACCACCGTTTCCACAGTCGAATACATCGTAAAAATACTTTTACAAACAGTTATCTCCATTATCGCAGTGGGCACAGTAGACATACAGTTAGAAATATACCTAAAGGACAGCTAATTAGGGCTTGCCGAATGACTTCTAAAGATTATGATCTTAGTTTGGAAATTAATTTTATTAAATCTATGTTTGTCAATAGGGGCTATGACAAATTATTTTTGGATAGCATTATTGAAGAAGTTTTAAATAAAAGGACCTCACATTATCAGGCTATTTTGAACGCGGTAGATTCTAACAATCAAATTTTTTCGACCAAAAGTAAAATTAATACTTTGGGAGATGGTGAACTGATGTGTTCATTAGATCTTAGTGTAGACAGTTTTGAAATTAAGCGTTTGATTGAGGGAAATTGGAAAATTACACAAGGAAACCCTGATATAGTAAATATCTTAGGGGTTAGGCCCAAATTTGTTTTTAGGAACAATTTTAACATAAAAAAGGCATTGGAAAACAACAATAGGAATCCTGGTGACTCAGTTAAAATTAAGAAAAAGGGAATGTTTGTATGTCACCACTGCAATATGTGTAGGTTCATTGCCGAAGGACCATATATAGCAGTTGACACTTTAAGTGAGACACTGGAAGTCCCAGGTTATGTAGACTGTAATACTAAGGGAGTTATTTATATTAGTATTTGTAGCACATGCCCTAGTTTCTACGTTGGAATGACTATTAGGAGTTTAAAAACCCGAATTCGTGAACATATTTACAGTATTAGAAAACACGATGAGACCAACGCTTTATACAAACACTCTATAGAATGTCATAATTTTAAGAAGTTTTTATTTTCAGTATTGGAAGTTTGTAAGACAGATTTAAGAGGGGGTGATTTTAAAAACTACGTAGAACAAAGGGAAACTTTGTGGCAAATCAAGTTAAGATCGGATAAACTCCCTGGTTTAAATGATGCTATAAATATTAAATGTTTTTTAAAGGATCGTAAATTATGCATTGATAAAAGTGGTGATACTAATTTATTTGTCTAAACTAGGCTGATTAGATTATTTAGTTTTAATTATTTTATTGGTTAATTGATTAAGTATGTATTTTGTCAGTATTTATAGAGTTTTTGTAAGTTGAAGTTATATTCTGATGAAGTCTTTCGACGAAAGCGTGTATTAAAGAAGATTACGCTATTTTTTGCTTGAGCTGTTCGTTTCTTCCTTGACCTATTTTCTTTGGTTCGAGCTGTTTTAGTGGTTTGTTATTGTTTTGTAAAGTATATGAGCCCATGATATCCTGGAGTATTGGAAAAATTATTTTTTCACAGGGCTAGGCCTGAAAAAGGTGCTCTGGCCTATTATATGTACTGAGATAGTGTAACTTCAACATCAGCTGTATACAAGGTGACACACTACAATATTTAAGGAACCATGTGTCTTTAAAATAACATAGAAATATCTTTTAAGTATTATCTTGTGAGGAAGATATGTCTACAAGTATAACAGTCTTATTTATTGCATCATTCAGGATTTTGGACTTGGAGGGAATTCAAAGAAGGAGTGTTTTCTGCATTACAGTTAGGGGTGTCACAATTTTAATTGTCCAAAGTGGGACAATAGTTGTGTGATGGCGCATATGGTATCACAGTGGATGTAACAAAGAATTAAATTAAGACTAAGGTTGTGGGGAGCTTTAGGACTCCAAAAACCATGGGATTCTAAATGCACTGTGGGGAATTTTAGACTTCTTATTTTAAAATGTTGATGCATGTATGTGATACATTTTGACTGTTTTATGGTGCATGCACTTCTTTCACAAATCCAGACCCAAACAAGTCTTTAGGACTAAATTGATAAAACAGCAAAATCCATCTGTGGATCCAGAATCAGTGCAATACAGTACCCAAATGGGAACTAAGGCAAACAACCCTAGAACAAGTGTGTGAAGCTCAGTAACCAATCCAATTTGCCATCCTGCCAAGACAATTTCTGCTTATTAATATACATATGATACTGAGCAGTTCCACAAGAAATTGGAAAGGAAAATGGAATAGTTTCAGGATTAGAATGCCATCTGGACATAGGTCATAAAAGACTGCGTGGATTAATAAAATTAAGACTGGGTGAACCAACCATCCTCCAAATAATTTAAGTTTACTTTCACTGTTCCCTCATAGCAGCAGCCATCATACTAGTTATATCCTTCTTGTAGCCGTAAATAATAGGAATGAGAGTTGGTACAAAAAGGTGCATGTTCAGAGCTAGACCTGTGCTGATGGAAGGCTAAATAACGAACATAGGGAATAAAATAGAGCAAGTATGCAAATGTGTGGATGTGGGCAATCCAGAGGAGAGTTGGAGATCCAATGGTACTGCACTAATGTATACATAGTTATTGTTAAAGATCAGATGCTACCGCATTAATGTGTAAATAGTTACTGTGGAGATCAGATGGTACGACTCTAATGTGTACATAGTGCTGGAGATCAGATGGTACTGCATTAATGTGTACATAGTTACTGTGGAGATCCGATGGTGCCACACTAATGTGTACATAGTTACTCTGGAAATCAGATGGTACCACACTAATGTGCACATAGTGTTGGAGATCAGATGGTATTGCATTAATGTGTACATAGTTACTGTTGGAGATCAGATGGTACCACACTAATGTGTACATAGTTAGTGTTGGAGATCAGATGGTACTGCATTAATGTGCCCATAATTACTGTTGAGATCAGATGGTACTGCACTAATGTGTACAAAGTTGTTATGGAGATTAGATAGTACCACACTAATGTGTATATAGTTAGTGTTGTGGATCAGATGGTAATGCATTATTGTGTACATAGTTACTGTGGAGATCAGATGGTACCGCACTAATGTGTCCATAGTTAGTGTTGGAGATCAGATGGTACTGCACTAATGTGTACATAGTTACTGTGGAGATCAGATGGTACCTCACTAATGTGTACATTGTTAGTGTTGGAAATCAGATGGTACAACATTAATGTGTACATAGTGACTGTGGAGATCAGATGGTACTGCACTAATGTGTACATAGTTACTGTGGAGATCAGATGGTACTGCACTAATATGTACATAACTGGTGTTTGAGATCAGATGGTACTGTACTAATGTGTACATGATTACTGTGGAGATCAGATAGTACCACACTAAGGTGTACATAGTTACTGTGGAGATCAGATGGTAGCGTATTAATGTGTACATAGTTAGTAGTGGAGATGAGATGGTACTGCATTAATGTGTACATAGTTACTGTGGAGATCAGATGGTACCGCAGTAATGTGTACATAGTTACTGTTGGAGATCAGATGGTACCACACTAATGTGTACATAGTTAGTGTTGGAGATCAGATGGTACCGCATTAATGTGTACATAGCTACTGCGGAGATCAGATGGTACCACACTAAGGTACACATAGTTACTGTGGAGATCAGATGGTACCATAATAATGTGTACATAGTTAGTGTTGGAGATCAGATGGTACTGTAATAATGTGCACATAGCTACTGTGGAGAGCAGATGGTACCATGCAAATGTGTACATAGTTAGTGTTGGAGATCAGATGGTACCGCATTAATGTGTACATAGTTACTGTGGAGATCAGATGGTACTGCACTAATGTGTACATAGTTAGTATTGGAGATCAGATGGTACCGCATTAATGTGTACATAGTTACTGTGGAGATCAGGTGGTACTGCACTAATTTGTACATAGTTACTGTGGAGATCAGATGGTACTGCATTAATGTGTGCATAAATACTGTTGGAGATCAGATGGTACCACACGTATGTGTACATAGTTACTGTAGAGAGCAGATGGTACTGCACTAATGTGTAAATAGTTACTGTGGAGATCAGATGGCACCACACTAATGTGTACATAGTTAGTGTTGGAGATCAGATGGTACTGCATTAATGTGTACATAGTTACTGTGGAGATCAGATGGTACTGCATTAATGTGTACATAGTTACTGTGGAGATCAGATGGTACCACACTACTGTGTACATAGTGAGTGTTGGAGAATAGATGGTACCGCATTAATGTGTGCATAGTTACTGTGGAGATCAGATGGTACTGCATTATTGTGTACATAGATACTGTTGGAGATCAGATGGTACCATCCTAATGTGTACATAGTTACTGTTGGAGATCAGATGGTACTGCATTAATGTGTACATAGTTATAGTGGTGATCAGATGGTACCGCACTAATGTGTACATAGTTACTGTGGAGATCAGATGGTACAGCACTAATGTGTACATAGTGTTGGAGATCAGATGGTACCGCACTAATGTGTACATAGTTACTGATGGAGATCAGATGGTACTGCACTAATGTGTACATAGTTTTGGAGAACAGATGGTACCGCATTAATGTGTACATAGTTATAGTGGCGATCAGATGGTACCACAGTAATGTGTACATAGTTACTTTTGGAGATCGGATGGTACTGAACAAATTGTTACAGAGTTACTGTGGAGATCAGATGGTACCACGCTAATGTGTACATAGTTAGTGTTGGATATCAGATGGTACTACATTCATTTGTACATAGTTATTGTGGTGATCAGATGGTACTGCACTTATGTGTGCATAGTTACTGTGGAGATCAAATGGTATCACAGTAATGTGTACATAGTTAGTGTTGGAGATCAGATGGTACTGCACTGATGTGTACATAGTTACTGTGTAGATAAGATGGTGCCACATTAATGTGTACATAGCTAAATTTGGAGATGAGATGGTACAGCATTAATTTGTACATAGTTATTGCGGTGATCAGATAGTACCGCAATAATGTGTACATAGTTACTGTAGAGATCAAATGGTATCGCAGTAATGTGAACATAGTTAGTGTTGGAGATCAGATGGTACCACATTAATGTGTACATAGTTACTGAGGAGATCAGATGGAGCCGCATTTATGTGTACATAGTTACTATGGAGATCAGATGGTACCGCACTAATGTGTACATAGTTAGTGTTGGAGATCAAATGGTACTGCATTAATGTGTACATAGTTACTGTGGAGATCAGATGGTACCACACTAATGTGTACATAGTTATTGTGGAGATCAGATGATACCACACTAATGTGTACATAGTTACTGTGGAGATCAGATGGTACCGCACTAATGAGTACATAGTTACTGTTGGAGATCAGATGGTACTACACTAATGTGTACATAGTTAATATTGGAGATCAGATAGTACTGCACTAATGTGTACAAACCTACTGTTGGAGATCAGATGGTACTGCATTAATGTGTACATAGCTACTGTTGGAGATCAGATGGTAGTGCATTAATGTGTACAAAGTTACTGTTGGAGATCAGATGGTACCACACTAAAGGCTATATAGCTACTGTGTAGATCAGATGGTACCGCACTAATGTGTACATAGTTACTGTGGAGATCAGCTGGTGCCACACTAATGTGTACATAGTTAGTGTTGGAGTTCAGATGGTACTGCAATAATGTGTACATAGTTACTGTGGAGATCAGATGGTACCACACTTATGTGTACATAGTTACTGTAGAGATCAGGTGGTACTGCACTAATGTGTACATAGATAGTTTTGGAGATCAGATGGTACTGCACTAATGTGTACATAGTTAGTGGTGGAGACCAGATGGTACTGCATTAATTTGTACACAGTTACTGTGGGGATCAAATGGTACCACACTAATGTGTACATAGTTACTGTGGAGATCAGATGGTGCCACACTAATGTGTACATAGTTAGTGTTGGAGTTCAGATGGTACTGCAATAATGTGTAAATAGTTACTGTGGAGAACAGATGGTACTGCACTAATGTGTACATAGTTAGTGTTGGAGATCAGATAGCACTGCATTAATGTGTACATAGTTACTGTGGAGATCAGATGGTACTGCACTAATGTGTACATAGTTACTGTGGAGATCAGATGGAACTGCACTAATGTGTACATAGATAGTTTTGGAGATCATATGGTACTGCACTAATGTGTACATAGTTAGTGGTGGAGACCAGATGGTACTGCATTAATTTGTACACAGTTACTGTGGGGATCAAATGGTACCACACTAATGTGTACATAGTTACTGTGGAGAACAGATGGTACCACACTAATGTGTACATAGTGTTGGAGATCAGATGACACCACACTAATGTGTACATAGTTACTGTTGGAGATAGGATGGTACCACACGTATGTGTACATAGTTACTGTAGAGAGCAGATGGTACTGCACTAATGTGTAAATAGTTACTGTGGAGATCAGATGGCACCACACTAATGTGTACATAGTTAGTGTTGGAGATCAGATGGTACTGCATTAATGTGTACATAGTTACTGTGGAGATCAGATGGTACTGCATTAATGTGTACATAGTTACTGTGGAGATCAGATGGTACTGCACTAATGTGTACACAGATACTGTTGGAGATCAGATGGTACCACACGTATGTGTACATAGTTACTGTAGAGAGCAGATGGTACTGCACTAATGTGTAAATAGTTACTGTGGAGATCAGATGGCACCACCCTAATGTGCACATAGTTAGTGTTGGAGATCAGATGGTACTGCATTAATGTGTACATAGTTACTGTGGAGATCAGATGGTACTGCATTAATGTGTACATAGTTACTGTGGAGATCAGATGGTACCACACTACTGTGTACATAGGGAGTGTTGGAGAATAGGTGGTACAGCATTAATGTGTACATAGTTACTGTGGAGATCAGATGGTACTGCATTAATGTGTACATAGATACTGTTGGAGATCAGATGGTACCATCCTAATGTGTACATAGTTACTGTTGGAGATCAGATGGTACTGCATTAATGTGTACATAGTTATAGTGGCGATCAGATGGTACCACACTAATGTGTACATAGTTACTGTGGAGATCAGATGGTACCGCACTAATGTGTACATAGTGTTGGAGATCAGATGGTACCGCACTAATGTGTACATAGTTACTGATGGAGATCAGATGGTACCACACTAATGTGTACATAGTTACTGTTGAGATCATATGGTACTGCACTAATGTGTACATAGTTTTGGAGAACAGATGGTACCACATTAATGTGTACATAGTTATAGTGGTGATCAGATGGTACCACACTAATGTGTACATAGTTACTGTTGGAGATCAGATGGTACTAAACAAATTGTTACAGAGTTACTGTGGAGATCAGATGGTACCACGCTAATATGTACATAGTGTTGGATATCAGATGGTACTACATTCATTTGTACATAGTTATTGTGGCGATCAGATGGTACTGCACTTATGAGTACATAGTTACTGTGGAGATCAAATGGTATCACAGTAATGTGTACATAGTTAGTGTTGGAGATCAGATGGTACTGCACTGATGTGTACATAGTTACTGTGTAGATAAGATGGTGCCACATTAATGTGTACATAGCTAAATTTGGAGATGAGATGGTACAGCATTAATTTGTACATAGTTATTGCGGCGATCAGATAGTACCGCAATAATGTGTGCATAGTTACTGTAGAGATCAAATGGTATCGCAGTAATGTGTACATAGTTAGTGTTGGAGATCAGATGGTACCGCATTAATGTGTACATAGCTACTGAGGAGATCAGATGGAGCCGCATTTATGTGTACATAGTTACTATGGAGATCAGATGGTACCGCACTAATGTGTACATAGTTAGTGTTGGAGATCAGATGGTACTGCATTAATGAGTACATAGTTACTATGGAGATCAGATGGTACCACACTAATGTGTACATAGTTATTGTGGAGATCAGATGGTACCACACTAATGTGTACATAGTTACTGTGGAGATCAGATGGTACCGCACTAATGTGTACATAGTTACTGTTGGAGATCAGATGGTACTACACTAATGTGTACATAGTTAATTTTGGAGATCAGATAGTACTGCACTAATGTGTACAAACCTACTGTTGGAGATCAGATGGTACTGCATTAATGTGTACATAGCTACTGTTGGAGATCAGATGGTATTGCATTAATGTGTACAAAGTTACTGTTGGAGATCAGATGGTACCACACTAATGGCTATATAGTTACTGTGTAGATCAGATGGTACCGCACTAATGTGTACATAGTTACTGTGGAGATCAGATGGTACCACACTAATGTGTACATAGTTAGTGTTGGAGTTCAGATGGTACTGCAATAATGTGTACATAGTTACTGTAGAGATCAGATGGTACCACGCTTATGTGTACATAGTTACTGTAGAGATCAGATGGTACTGCACTAATGTGTAAATAGTTACTGTGGAGATCAGATGGCACCACACTAATGTGTACATAGTTAGTGTTGGAGATCAGATAGTACTGCATTAATGTGTACATAGTTACTGTGGAGATCAGATGGTACCGCACTAATGTGTACATAGTTACTGTAGATATCAGATGGAACTGCACTAATGTGTACATAGTTAGTTTTGGAGATCAGATGGTACTGCACTAATGTGTACATAGTTAGTGGTGGAGACCAGATGGTACTGCATTAATTTGCACACAGTTACTGTGGGCATCAAATGGTACCACACTAATGTGTACATAGTTACTGTTGGAGATCAGATGGTACCACACTAATGTTTACATAGTTACTGTGGAGAACAGATGGTACTACACAAATGTGTACATAGTGTTGGAGATCAGATGACACCACACTAATGTGTACATAGTTACTGTTGGAGATAGGATGGTACCACACGTATGTGTACATAGTTACTGTAGAGAGCAGATGGTACTGCACTATTGTGTAAATAGTTACTGTGGAGATCAGATGGCACCACACTAATGTGTACATAGTTAGTGTTGGAGATCAGATGGTACTGCATTAATGTGTACATAGTTACTGTGGAGATCAGATGGTACTGCATTAATGTGTACATAACTACTGTGGAGATCAGATGGTACTGCACTAATGTGTACACAGTTACTGTGGAGATCAAATGATACCACACTAATGTGTACATAGTGTTGGAGATCAGACGATACCGCACTAATGTGTACATAGTTGCTTTTGGAGATCATATGGTAACGCATTAATGTGTACATAGTTATTGTGGAGATCAGATGGTGCCGCACTAATATGTACATTGTTACTGTTGGAGATCAGATGGTACTGCACTAATGTGTACATAGTTACTGTGGAGATCAGATGGTACCACACTACTGTGTACATAGTGAGTGTTGGAGAATAGATGGTACTGCATTACTGTGTACATAGTTACTGTGGAGATCAGATGGTACCGCATTTATGTGTACATAGTTACTGTGGAGATCAGATGGTACCTCACTAAGGTGTATATAGTTACTGTGGAGATCAGATGGTACCGCACTAATGTAAGCATAGTGTTGGAGATCAGATGCTAATGCACTAGTGTGTACATAGTTACTGTTGGAGATCAAATGGTACCAAACTAATGTGTACATAGTTACTGTTGCAGATCAGATGGTGCTGATTTAATGTGCATATAGCTACTGTGGAGATGAAATGGTACCACACTAATGTGTACATAGTTAGTTTTGGAGATCAGATGGGACTAGATTAATATGTACACAGTTACTGAGGAGATCAGATGGTACCGCACTAATGTGTACATAGTTACTGTTGGAGATCAGATGGTACCTCACTAAGGTGTATATAGTTACTGTGGAGATCAGATGGTACTGCACTAATGTAAACATATTGTTGGAGATCAGATGCTAATGCACTAGTGTGCACATAGTTACTGTTGGAGATCAGATGGTACCACACTAATGTGTACATAGTTACTGTTGCAGATCAGATGGTGCTGCTTTAATGTGCATATAGCTACTGTGGAGATGAAATGGTACCACACTAATGTGTACATAGTTAGTTTTGGAGATCAGATGGGACTAGATTAATATGTACACAGTTACTGAGGAGATCAGATGGTACCGCACTAATGTGTACATAGTTACTGTGGAGAACAGATGGTACCACACTAATGTGTACATAGTGTTGGAGATCAGATGACACCACACTAATGTGTACATAGTTACTGTGGATATCAGATGGAACTGCACTAATGTGTACATAGATAGTTTTGGAGATCAGATGGTACTGCACTAATGTGTACATAGTTAGTGGTGGAGACCAGATGGTACTGCATTAATTTGCACACAGTTACTGTGGGCATCAAATGGTACCACACTAATGTGTACATAGTTACTGTTGGAGATCAGATGGTACCACACTAATGTTTACATAGTTACTGTGGATAACAGATGGTACTACACAAATGTGTACATAGTGTTGGAGATCAGATGACACCACACTAATGTGTACATAGTTACTGTTGGAGATAGGATGGTACCACACGTATGTGTACATAGTTACTGTAGAGAGCAGATGGTACTGCACTATTGTGTAAATAGTTACTGTGGAGATCAGATGGCACCACACTAATGTGTACATAGTTAGTGTTGGAGATCAGATGGTACTGCATTAATGTGTACATAGTTACTGTGGAGATCAGATGGTACTGCATTAATGTGTACATAGCTACTGTGGAGATCAGATGGTACTGCACTAATGTGTACACAGTTACTGTGGAGATCAAATGATACCACACTAATGTGTACATAGTGTTGGAGATCAGACGATACAGCACTAATGTGTACATAGTTGCTTTTGGAGATCATATGGTAACGCATTAATGTGTACATAGTTATTGTGGAGATCAGATGGTGCCGCACTAATATGTACATTGTTACTGTTGGAGATCAGATGGTACTGCACTAATGTGTACATAGTTACTGTGGAGATCAGATGGTACCACACTACTGTGTACATAGTGAGTGTTGGAGAATAGATGGTACTGCATTACTGTGTACATAGTTACTGTGGAGATCAGATGGTACCGCATTTATGTGTACATAGTTACTGTGGAGATCAGATGGTACCTCACTAAGGTGTATATAGTTACTGTGGAGATCAGATGGTACCGCACTAATGTAAGCATAGTGTTGGAGATCAGATGCTAATGCACTAGTGTGTACATAGTTACTGTTGGAGATCAAATGGTACCAAACTAATGTGTACATAGTTACTGTTGCAGATCAGATGGTGCTGATTTAATGTGCATATAGCTACTGTGGAGATGAAATGGTACCACACTAATGTGTACATAGTTAGTTTTGGAGATCAGATGGGACTAGATTAATATGTACACAGTTACTGAGGAGATCAGATGGTACCGCACTAATGTGTACATAGTTACTGTTGGAGATCAGATGGTACCTCACTAAGGTGTATATAGTTACTGTGGAGATCAGATGGTACTGCACTAATGTAAACATATTGTTGGAGATCAGATGCTAATGCACTAGTGTACATAGTTACTGTTGGAGATCAGATGGTACCACACTAATGTGTACATAGTTACTGTTGCAGATCAGATGGTGCTGCTTTAATGTGCATATAGCTACTGTGGAGATGAAATGGTACCACACTAATGTGTACATAGTTAGTTTTGGAGATCAGATGGGACTAGATTAATATGTACACAGTTACTGAGGAGATCAGATGGTACCGCACTAATGTGTACATAGTTACTGTGGAGAACAGATGGTACCACACTAATGTGTACATAGTGTTGGAGATCAGATGACACCACACTAATGTGTACATAGTTACTGTTGGAGATAGGATGGTACCACACGTATGTGTACATAGTTACTGTAGAGAGCAGATGGTACTGCACTAATGTGTAAATAGTTACTGTGGAGATCAGATGGCACCACACTAATGTGTACATAGTTAGTGTTGGAGATCAGATGGTACTGCATTAATGTGTACATAGTTACTGTGGAGATCAGATGGTACTACATTAATGTGTACATAGTTACTGTGGAGATCAGATGGTACTGCACTAATGTGTACACAGATACTGTTGGAGATCAGATGGTACCACACGTATGTGTACATAGTTACTGTAGAGAGCAGATGGTACTGCACTAATGTGTAAATAGTTACTGTGGAGATCAGATGGCACCACCCTAATGTGCACATAGTTAGTGTTGGAGATCAGATGGTACTGCATTAATGTGTACATAGTTACTGTGGAGATCAGATGGTACTGCATTAATGTGTACATAGTTACTGTGGAGATCAGATGGTACCACACTACTGTGTACATAGGGAGTGTTGGAGAATAGGTGGTACAGCATTAATGTGTACATAGTTACTGTGGAGATCAGATGGTACTGCATTAATGTGTACATAGATACTGTTGGAGATCAGATGGTACCATCCTAATGTGTACATAGTTACTGTTGGAGATCAGATGGTACTGCATTAATGTGTACATAGTTATAGTGGCGATCAGATGGTACCACACTAATGTGTACATAGTTACTGTGGAGATCAGATGGTACCGCACTAATGTGTACATAGTGTTGGAGATCAGATGGTACCGCACTAATGTGTACATAGTTACTGATGGAGATCAGATGGTACCACACTAATGTGTACATAGTTACTGTTGAGATCATATGGTACTGCACTAATGTGTACATAGTGTTGGAGATCAGATGGTAACGCATTATTGTGTACATAGTTACTGTGGAGATCAGATGGTACCGCACTAATGTGTCCATAGTTAGTGTTGGAGATCAGATGGTACTGCACTAATGTGTACATAGTTACTGTGGAGATCAGATGGTACCATACTAATGTGTACATAGTTAGTGTTGGAAATCAGATGGTACAACATTAATGTGTACATAGTTACTGTGGAGATCAGATGGTACTGCACTAATGTGTACATAGCTAGTGCTGGAGATCAGATAGTACTGCACTAAAGTGTACATAATTACTGTGGAGATCAGATAGTACCACACTAATGTGTACATTGTTACTGTGGAGACCAGATGGTACTGCACTAATGTGTACATAGTTAGTGGCGGAGATCAGATGGTACTGCATTAATGTGTGCATAGTTATATTGGAGATCAGACGGTACCACAGTAATGTGTACATAGTTACTGTTGGAGATCAGATGGTACCACACTAATGTGTACATAGTTAGTGTTGGAGATCAGATGGTACTGCATTAATGTGTACATAGTTACTGTGGAGATCAGATGGTACCTCACTAATGTGTACATAGTTACTGTGGAGATCAGATGGTACCACACTAATGTGTACATAGTTACTGTTGGAGATCAGATGGTACTGCACTAATGTGTACATAGTTACTGTGGAGATCAGATGGTACCACACTAATGTGTATATAGTTATTGTAGAGATCAGATGGTACCGCATTAATGTGTACACACTTACTGTGGAGATCAGATGGAACCAAGTAATGTGTACATAGTTAGTGTTGGAGATCAGATGGTACCACACTAATGTGTACATAGTTACTGTGGAGATCAGATGGTACTGCACTAATGTGTACATAGTTACTGTTGGAGATCAGATGGTACTGCACTAATGTGTACATAGTTACTGTTGGAGATCAGATGGTACTGCACTAATGTGTACATAGTTACTGTTGGAGATCAGGTAGTACTGCACTAATGTGTATATAGTTACTGTTGGAGATCAGATGGTACTGCATTAATGTGTACATAGCTACTGTTGGAGATCAGATGGTATTGCATTAATGTGTACAAAGTTACTGTTGGAGATCAGATGGTACCACACTAATGGCTATATAGTTACTGTGTAGATCAGATGGTACCGCACTAATGTGTACATAGTTACTGTGGAGATCAGATGGTACCACACTAATGTGTACATAGTTAGTGTTGGAGTTCAGATGGTACTGCAATAATGTGTACATAGTTACTGTGGAGATCAGATGGTACCACGCTTATGTGTACATAGTTACTGTAGAGATCAGATGGTACTGCACTAATGTGTAAATAGTTACTGTGGAGATCAGATGGCACCACACTAATGTATACATAGTTAGTGTTGGAGATCAGATAGTACTGCATTAATGTGTACATAGTTACTGTGGAGATCAGATGGTACTGCACTAATGTGTACATAGTTACTGTGGATATCAGATGGAACTGCACTAATGTGTACATAGATAGTTTTGGAGATCAGATGGTACTGCACTAATGTGTACATAGTTAGTGGTGGAGACCAGATGGTACTGCATTAATTTGCACACAGTTACTGTGGGCATCAAATGGTACCACACTAATGTGTACATAGTTACTGTTGGAGATCAGATGGTACCACACTAATGTTTACATAGTTACTGTGGAGAACAGATGGTACTACACAAATGTGTACATAGTGTTGGAGATCAGATGACACCACACTAATGTGTACATAGTTACTGTTGGAGATCAGATGGTACTGCATTAATGTGTACATAGTTACTGTAGAGAGCAGATGGTACTGCACTATTGTGTAAATAGTTACTGTGGAGATCAGATGGCACCACACTAATGTGTACATAGTTAGTGTTGGAGATCAGATGGTACTGCATTAATGTGTACATAGTTACTGTGGAGATCAGATGGTACTGCATTAATGTGTACATAACTACTGTGGAGATCAGATGGTACTGCACTAATGTGTACACAGTTACTGTGGAGATCAAATGATACCACACTAATGTGTACATAGTGTTGGAGATCAGACGATACCGCACTAATGTGTACATAGTTGCTTTTGGAGATCATATGGTAACGCATTAATGTGTACATAGTTATTGTGGAGATCAGATGGTGCCGCACTAATATGTACATTGTTACTGTTGGAGATCAGATGGTACTGCACTAATGTGTACATAGTTACTGTGGAGATCAGATGGTACCACACTACTGTGTACATAGTGAGTGTTGGAGAATAGATGGTACTGCATTACTGTGTACATAGTTACTGTGGAGATCAGATGGTACCGCATTTATGTGTACATAGTTACTGTGGAGATCAGATGGTACCTCACTAAGGTGTATATAGTTACTGTGGAGATCAGATGGTACCGCACTAATGTAAGCATAGTGTTGGAGATCAGATGCTAATGCACTAGTGTGTACATAGTTACTGTTGGAGATCAAATGGTACCAAACTAATGTGTACATAGTTACTGTTGCAGATCAGATGGTGCTGATTTAATGTGCATATAGCTACTGTGGAGATGAAATGGTACCACACTAATGTGTACATAGTTAGTTTTGGAGATCAGATGGGACTAGATTAATATGTACACAGTTACTGAGGAGATCAGATGGTACCGCACTAATGTGTACATAGTTACTGTTGGAGATCAGATGGTACCTCACTAAGGTGTATATAGTTACTGTGGAGATCAGATGGTACTGCACTAATGTAAACATAGTGTTGGAGATCAGATGCTAATGCACTAGTGTGCACATAGTTACTGTTGGAGATCAGATGGTACCACACTAATGTGTACATAGTTACTGTTGCAGATCAGATGGTGCTGCTTTAATGTGCATATAGCTACTGTGGAGATGAAATGGTACCAAACTAATCTGTACATAGTTCTTGTGGCGATCAGATGGCACTGCACTAATGTTTGCATAGTTGCTGTGGAGATCAAATGGTACCACACTAATGTGTACATAGTTAGTGTTGGAGATCAGATGGTACTGCACTAATGTGTACATAGCTACTGTGGAGATCAGATAGAACCACACTAATGTGTACATAGTTACTGCGGAGAACAGATGGTACTGCACTCATGTGTACATAGTTAGTGGTGAAGACCAGATGGTACTGCATTAATGTGTACACAGTTACTGTGGGGATCAGATGGTACCACACTAATGTGTACATAGTTACTGCAGGAGATCAGATGGTACCACACTAATGTTTACATAGTTACTGTGCAGAACAGATGGCACCGCACTAATGTGTACATAGTGTTGGAGATCACATGACACTGCACTAATGTGTATATAGTTACTTTTGGAGACAGCATGGTACCACACTTATGTGTACATAGTTACTGTAGAGATCAGATGGTACTGCACTAATGTGTAAATAGTTACTGTGGAGATCAGATGGCACCACACTAATGTGTACGTAGTTAGTGTTGGAGATCAGATGGTACTGCATTAATGTGTACATAGTTACTGTGGAGATCAGATGGCACTGCACTAATGTGTACATAGCTACTGTGGAGATCAGATGGAACGGCAGTAATGTGTACATAGGTAGTGTTGGCGATCAGATGGTACTGCACTAATGTGTACATTGTTAGTGTTGGAGACCAGATGGTACTGCATTAATGTGTACATAGTGTTGGAGATCAGACGATACTGCACTAATGTGTACATAGTTACTGTTGGAGATCAGATGGTAACGCAATAACGTGTGCATAGTTACTGTGGAGATCACATGGTACCCCACTAATGTGTACATAGTTACTGTTGGAGATCAGATGGTACCACACTAATGTGTACATAGTTAGTGTTGGAGATCAGATGGTACTGCATTAATGTGTCCATAGTTACTGTTGAGATCAGATGGTACCGTACTATTGTGTACAAAGTTGCTATGGAGATTAGATGGTACCACAGTAATGTGTACATAGTTAGTGTTGGAGATCAGATGGTAACGCATTATTGTGTACATAGTTACTGTGGAGATCAGATGGTACCGCACTAATGTGTCCATAGTTAGTGTTGGAGATCAGATGGTACTGCACTAATGTGTACATAGTTACTGTGGAGATCAGATGGTACCATACTAATGTGTACATAGTTAGTGTTGGAAATCAGATGGTACAACATTAATGTGTACATAGTTACTGTGGAGATCAGATGGTACTGCACTAATGTGTACATAGCTAGTGCTGGAGATCAGATAGTACTGCACTAAAGTGTACATAATTACTGTGGAGATCAGATAGTACCACACTAATGTGTACATAGTTACTGTGGAGACCAGATGGTACTGCACTAATGTGTACATAGTTAGTGGCGGAGATCAGATGGTACTGCATTAATGTGTACATAGTTATATTGGAGATCAGACGGTACCACAGTAATGTGTACATAGTTACTGTTGGAGATCAGATGGTACCACACTAATGTGTACATAGTTAGTGTTGGAGATCAGATGGTACTGCATTAATGTGTACAGAGTTACTGCGGAGATCAGATGGTACCTCACTAATGTGCACCTTGTTACTGTGGAGATCAGATGGTACCACACTAATGTGTACATAGTGTTGGAGATCAGATGGTACTGCAAAAATGTGTACATAGCTACTGATGAGATCAAATGGTACCACGCTAATGTGTACATAGTTACTCTGGAGAGCAGATGGTACCGCACTAATGTGTACATTGTGTTGGAGATTAGATGGTACTGCACTGTGTACATAGTTACTGTTAGAGATCAGAAGGATACCACACTAATATGTACATAGTTACTGTTGGACATCAGATGGTACAGCACTAATGTCTACATAGTTACTGTTGGAGATCAGATGGTACCACACTAATGTGTACATAGTTACTGTGGAGATCAGATGGTACAGCACTAATGTGTACATAGTTTTTGAGATCAGATAGTTCTGCACAAATGTGTACATAGTTACTCTTGGAGATCAGATGGTACCACATTAATGTGTACATAGCTACTGTGGAGATCAAATGGTGCCACACTAATGTGTACATAGTTACTGTTGGAGAGCAGATGGTACTGAACAAATTGTTACAGAGTTACTGTGGAGATCAGATGGTACCACGCTAATGTGTACATAGTTAGTGTTGGATATCAGATGGTACTACATTCATTTGTACATAGTTATTGTGGCGATCAGATGGTACTGCACTTATGTGTACATAGTTACTGTGGAGATCAAATGGTATCGCACTAATGTGAACATAGTTGGTGTTGGAGATCTGATGGTACTGCATTAACGTGTACAAAGTTACTGTTGGGGATCAGATGGTACCGCAGTAATGTGTACATAGTTACAGTTGGAGATCAGATGGTACCGCATTAACGTATACATAGTTACTGTGGAGATCAGATGGTACCGCACTAATGTGTACATAGTTACTGTTGGAGATCAGATGGTACCACACTAATGTGTACATAGTTAGTGTTGGAGATCAGATGGTACCGCATTAATGTGTACATAGTTACTGTGGAGATGAGATGGTACCGCACTAATGTGTACATAGTTACTATGGAGATGAGATGGTACCGCACTAATGTGTACATAGTTAGTGTTGGAGATCAGATGGTACTGCATTAATGTGTACATAGTTACTGTGGAGATCAGATGGTACCACACTAATGTGTACATAGTTACTGTGGAGATCAGATGGTACCACACTAATGTGTACATAGTTACTGTGGAGATCAGATGGTACCGCACTAATGTGTACATAGTGTTGGAGATCAGATGGTACTGCACTAATGTGTACATAGTTACTGTTGGAGATCAGATGGTACCACACTAATGTGTACATAGTTACTGTGGAGATCAGATGGTACTGCACTAATGTGTACATAGTGTTGGAGATCAGATGGTACTGCATTAATGTGTACATAGTTACTGTGGAGATCAGATGGTACTGCAGTAATGTCTACATAGTTACTGTTGGAGATCAGATGGTACCACACTAATGTGTACATAGTTACTGTGGAGATCAGATGGTACCACACTAATGTGTACATAGTTACTGTGGAGATCAGATGGTACCACACTAATGTGTCCATAGTTAGTGTTGGAGATCAGATGGTACTGCACTAATGTGTACATAGTTACTGTGGAGATCAGATGGTACCTCACTAATGTGTACATAGTTACTGTGGAGATCAGATGGTACTGCACTAATGTGTCCATAGTTACTGTGGAGATCAGATGGTACTGCACTAATGTGTACATAGCTAGTGTTGGAGATCAGATGGTACTGCATTAATGTGTACAAAGTTACTTTTGGAGATCAGATGGTACTGCAGTAATGTGTACATAGTTACTGTGGAGATCAGATGGTACCACACTAATGTGTACATAGTTACTGTTGGAGATCAGATGGTACTGCACTAATGTGTACATAGTTACTATGGAGATCAGATGGTACCACACTAATGTGTACATAGTTATTGTGGAGATCAGATAGTACTGCACTAATGTGTACATAGTTACTGTGGAGATCAGATGGTACCACACTAATGTGTACATAGTTACTGTGGAGATCAAATGGTACCACACTAATGTGTATATAGTTACTGTGGAGATCAGATGGTACCACACTAATGTGTACATAGTTACTGTGGAGATCAGATGGTACCACACTAATGTGTACATAGTTACTGTGGAGATCAGATGGTACTGCACTAATGTGTACATAGTTACTGTGGAGATCAGATGGTACTGCACTAATGTGTACATAGTTTTTGTGGAGATCAGATGGTACTGCATTAATGTGTACATAGTTACTGTGGAGATCAGATGGTACCACACTAATGTGTACATAGTTAGTGTTGGAGATCAGATGGTACTGCATTAATGTGTACATAGTTACTGTGGAGATCAGATGGTACCGCATTAATGTGTACATGGTTACTGTGGAGATCAGATGGTACTGCATTTATGTGTACATAGCTACTGTTGTGATCAGATAGGACTGCACTAATGTGTACATAGTTACTGTGGAGATCAGATGGTACCACACTAATGTGTACATACATAGTTACTGTGGAGATCAGATGGTACCTCACTAATGTGTTCATAGTTACCGTAGAGATAAGATTGTACCACACTAATGTGTACATAGTTACTGTGGAGATCAGATGGTACCGCACTAATGTGTACATAGTGTTGGAGATCAGATGGTACTGCACTAATGTGTACATAGTTACTGTTGGAGATCAGATGGTACCACACTAATGTGTACATAGTTACTGTGGAGATCAGATGGTACTGCATTAATGTGTACATAGTTACTGTGGAGATCAGAAGGTACCACACTAATGTGTTCATAGTTAGTGTTAGAGATCAGATGGTACCGCATTAATGTGTACATAGTTACTGTGGAAATCAGATGGTACTGCATTTATGTGTACATAGTTAGTGTTGAAGATCTGATGGTATTGCAATAATGTATACATAGTTACTGTGGAGATCAGATGGTACTGCACTAATGTGTACATAGTTAATGTTGGAGATCAGATGGTACTGCACTAATGTGTACATAGTTACTGTTGGAGATCAGATGGTACTGCACTAATGTGTTCAAAGTTACTGTTGGAGATCAGGTAGTACTGCACTAATGTGTATATAGTTACTGTTGGAGATCAGATGGTACTGCATTAATGTATACATAGCTACTGTGGAGATCAGATGGTATTGCACTAATGTGTATATAGTTACTATGGAGATCAGATGGTACCACACTAATGTGTACATAGTTATTGTGGAAATCAGATAGTACTGCACTAATGTGTACATAGTTACTGTGGAGATCAGATGGTACCTCACTAATGTGTACATAGTTACTGTAGAGATGAGATGGTACCACACTAATGTGTACATAGTTACTGTAGAGATCAGATGGTACCGCATTAATGTGTACATAGTTACTGTGGAGATCAGATGGAACCACACTAATGTGTACATAGTTAGTGTTGGAGATCAGATGGTACCACATTAATGTGTACATAGTTACTGTGGAGATCAGATGGAACCACAGTAATGTGTACATAGTGTTGGAGATCAGATGGTACTGCATTAATGTGTACATAGTTACTGTGGAGATCAGATGGTACTGCACTAATGTGTACATAGTTACTGTTGGAGATCAGATGGTACCACACTAATGTGTACATAGTTACTGTTGGAGATCAGATGGTACCGCACTAATGTGTACATAGTTACTGTGGAGATCAGATGGTACTGCACTAATGTGTACATAGTTACTGTGGAGATCAGAAGGTACCACACTAATGTGTACATAGTTACTGTTGGAGATCAGATGGTACTGCATTAATGTGTACAACGTTACTGTGGAGATCAGATGGTACCACACTAATGTGTACATAGTTACTGTGGAGATCAGATGGTATTGCACTAATGTGTACATAGTTACTGTGGAGATCAGATGGTACCGCACTAATGTGTACATAGTTACTGTGGAGATCAGATGGTACCACACTAATGTGTACATAGTTACTGTGGAGATCAGATGGTACTGCACTAATGTGTACATAGTTACTGTGGAGATCAGATGGTACTGCACTAATGTGTCCATAGTTAGTGTTGGAGATCAGATGGTACTGCACTAATGTGTACATAGTTACTGTGGAGATCAGATTTTACCTCACTAATGTGTACATAGTTACTGTGGAGATCAGATGGTACCACACTAATGTGTACATAGTGACTGTGGAGATCAGATGGTACTGCACTAATGTGTACATAGTTACTGTGGAGATCAGATAGTACCACACTAATGTTTATGTAGTTACTGTGGAGATCAGATGGTACTGCACTAATGTGTACATAGTTACTGTGGAGATCAGATGGTACCGCATTAATGTGTACATAGTTACTGTGGAGATCAGATGGTACTGCATTAATGTGTACATAGTTACTGTGGAGATCAGATGGTAGCACAGTAATGTGTACATAGTTACTGTTGGAGATCAGATGGTACTGCATTAATGTGTACATAGTTACTGTGGAGATCAGATGGTACCACACTAATGTGTACATAGTTATTGTGGAGATCAGATGGTACCACACTAATGTGTACATAGTTACTGTGGAGATCAGATGGTACCACACTAATGTGTACATAGTTACTGTGGAGATCAGGTGGTACTGCACTAATGTGTACATAGTTACTGTTGGAGATCAGATGGTACTGCACTAATGTGTACATAGTTACTGTTGGAGATCAGATGGTACTGCACTAATGTGTACATAGTTACTGTTGGAGATCAGATGGTACTGCACTAATGTGTACATAGTTACTGTTGGAAATCAGATGGCACTGCACTAATGTGTACGTAGTTACTGTGGAGATCAGATGGTACTTCACTAATGCGTACATAGTTACTGTGGAGATCAGATGGTACTGCACTAATGTGTACATAGTTACTGTGGAGATCAGATGGTACCACACTAATGTGTACATAGTTACTGTGGAGATCAGATGGTACCACACTAATGTGTACATAGTTACTGTTGGAGATCAGATGGTACTGCACTAATGTATACATAGTTACTGTGGAGATCAGATGGTACTGCACTAATGTGTATATAGTTACTGTGGAGATATGTGTACATAGTTATTGTGGCGATGAGATGGTTCTGCACTAATGTGTACATAGTTACTGTGGAGATCAGATGGTACTGCACTAATGTGTACATAGTTTTTGTGGAGATCAGATGGTACTGCATTAATGTGTACATAGTTACTGTGGAGATCAGATGGTACCACACTAATGTGTACATAGTTACTGTTGGAGATCAGATGGTACTGCACTAATGTGTACATAGTTACTGTGGAGATCAGATGGTACTGCACTAATGTGTACATAGTTACTGTGGAGATCAGATGGTACCACACTAATGTGTACATAGTTACTGTTGGAGATCAGATGGTACCACACTAATGTGTACATAGTTACTGTTGGAGATCAGATGGTACTGCACTAATGTGTACATAGTTACTGTGGAGATCAGATGGTACCGCACTAATGTGTACATAGTTACTGTTGGAGATCAGATGGTACTGCACTAATGTGTACATAGTTACTGTGGAGATCAGATGGTACCACACTAATGTGTACATAGTTACTGTGGAGATCAGATGGTACTGCACTAATGTGTACATAGTTAGTGGAGATCAGATGGTACTAATGTGTACATAGTTACTGTGGAGATCAGATGGTACCACACTAATGTGTACATAGTTAGTGTTGGAGATCAGATGGTACTGCATTAATGTGTACATAGTTACTGTGGAGATCAGATGGTACCACACTAATGTGTACATAGTTACTGTGGAGATCAGATGGTACCACACTAATGTGTACATAGTTACTGTTGGAGATCAGATGGTACTGCACTAATGTGTACATAGTTACTGTGGAGATCAGATGGTACCACACTAATGTGTACATAGTTACTGTGGAGATCAGATGGTACTGCACTAATGTGTACATAGTTACTGTGGAGATCAGATGGTACCACACTAATGTGTACATAGTTACTGTTGGAGATCAGATGGTACTGCATTAATGTGTACATAGTTACTGTGGAGATCAGATGGTACCGCACTAATGTGTACATAGTTACTGTGGAGATGAGATGGTACCACACTAATGTGTACATAGTTACTGTGGAGATCAGATGGTACTGCACTAATGTATACATAGTTACTGTTGGAGATCAGATGGTACTTCACTAATGTGGACATAGTTACTGTGGAGATCAGATGGTACCACACTAATGTGTACATAGTTAGTACATAGTTACTGTGGAGAACAGATGGTACCGCACTAATGTGTATATAGTTATTGTGGCGATGAGATGGTTCTGCACTAATGTGTACATAGTTACTGTGGAGATCAGATGGTACTGCACTAATGTGTACATAGTTTTTGTGGAGATCAGATGGTACTGCATTAATGTGTACATAGTTACTGTGGAGATCAGATGGTACCACACTAATGTGTACATAGTTAGTGTTGGAGATCAGATGGTTCTGCACTAATGTGTACATAGTTACTGTGGAGATCAGATGGTACCACACTAATGTGTACATAGTTACTGTGGAGATCAGATGGTACTGCATTAATGTGTACATAGTTACTGTGGAGATGAGATTGTGCCGCACTAATGTGTACATAGTTACTGTTGGAGATCAGATGGTACCACACTAATGTGTACATAGTTACTGTGGAGATCAGATGGTACCGCACTAATGTGTACATAGTTACTGTGGAGATCAGATGGTACCGCATTAATGTATACATAGTGTTGGAGATTAGATAGTACTGGACTAATGTGTACATAGTTACTGTGGAGATCAAATGGTACTGCACTAATGTGTACATTGTTAGTTATAGAGATCAGATGGTATTGCAATAATGTATACATAGTTACAGTGGAGATCAGATGGTACCCCACTAATGTGTACATTAACGTATACATAGTTACTGTGGAGATCAGATGGTACCGCACTAATGTGTACATAGTTACTGTTGGAGATCAGATGGTACTGCACTAGTGTGTACATGGTTACTGTGGAGATCAGATGATACCACACTAATGTGTACATAGTTAGTGTGGAGATCAGATGGTACTGCACTAATGTGTACATAGTTACTGTGGAGATCAGATGGTACTGCATTAATGTGTACATAGTTACTGTGGAGATCAGATGGTACCACACTAATGTGTACATAGTTACTGTGGAGATCAGATGGTACCGCATTAATGTGTACATAGTTACTGTGGAGATCAGATGGTACCGCATTTATGTGTACATAGTTACTGTGGAGATCAGATGGTACTGCACTAATGTGTACATAGTTAGTGTTGAAGATCTGATGGTATTGCAATAATGTATACATAGTTACTGTGGAGATCAGATGGTACTGCACTAATGTGTACATAGTTACTGTGGAGATCAGATGGTACCACACTAATGTGTACATAGTTACTGTTGGAGATCAGATGGTACTGCACTAATGTGTACATAGTTACTGTGGAGATCAGATGGTACTGCACTAATGTGTACATAGTTACTGTTGGAGATCAGATGGTACTGCACTAATGTGTACATAGTTACTGTTGGAGATCAGATGGTACTGCATTAATGTGTACAAAGTTACTGTTGGAGATCAGATGGTACCACACTAATGTGTACATAGTTACTGTGGAGATCAGATGGTACCGCACTAATGTGTACATAGTTACTGTGGAGATCTGATGGTACCGCACTAATGTGTACATAGTTACTGTGGAGATCAGATGGTACCACACTAATGTGTACATAGTTACTGTGGAGATCAGATGGTACCACACTAATGTGTACATAGTTACTGTAGAGATCAGATGGTACTGCACTAATGTGTACATAGTTACTGTGGAGATCAGATGGTACTGCACTAATGTGTACATAGTTAGTGTTGGAGATCAGATGGTACTGCATTAATGTGTACATAGTTACTGTGGAGATCAGATGGTACTGCACTAATGTGTACATAGTTACTGTGGAGATCAGATGGTACTGCACTAATGTGTACATAGTTACTGTGCAGATCAGATGGTACCACATTAATGTGTACATAGTGACTGTGGAGATCAGATGGTACTGCACTAATGTGTCCATAGTTACTGTGGAGATCAGATGGTACTGCACTAATGTGTACATAGCTAGTGTTGGAGATCAGATGGTACTGCATTAATGTGTACATAGTTACTGTGGAGATCAGATGGTACCGCACTAATGTGTACATAGTTACTGTTGGAGATCAGATGGTACTGCACTAATGTGTACACAGTTACTGCGGAGATCAGATGGTACCACACTAATGTGCACATAGTTACTGTGGAGATCGGATGGTACCACACTAATGTGTACATAGTTACTGTGGAGAACAGATGGTACCGCACTAATGTGTACATAGTTACTGTTGGAGATCAGATGGTACTGCATTAATGTGTACATAGTTACTGTGGAGATCAGATGGTACCACACTAATGTGTACATAGTTACTGTGGAGATCAGATGGTACTGCACTAATGTGTACATAGTTACTGTGGAGATCAGATGGTACCACACTAATGTGTACATAGTTAGTGTTGGAGATCAGATGGTACTGCATTAATGTGTACATAGTTACTGTGGAGATCAGATGGTACCGCACTAATGTGTACATAGTTACTGTGTAGATCAGATGGTACTGCAATAATGTGTACATAGTTACTGTGGAGATCAGATGGTACCACACTAATGTGTACATAGTTACTGTGGATATCAGATGGTACCACACTAATGTGTACATAGTTAGTGTTGGAGATCAGATGGTACCGCATTAATGTGCACATGGTTACTGTGGAGATCAGATGGTACTGCACTTATGTGTACATAGTTACTGTGGTGATCAGATAGGACTGCACTAATGTGTACATAGATAGTGTTGGAGATCAGATCGTTCTGCACTAATGTGTACATAGTTACTGTGGAGATCAGATGGTACCACACTAATGTGTACATTTTTCCTTGTGGAAACCAGATGGTACTGCATTAATGTGTACATAGTTACTGTGGAGATCAGATTGTACCACACTAATGTGTACATAGTTACTGTGGAGATGAGATGGTGCCGCACTAATGTGTACATAGTTACTGTTGGAGATCAGATGGTACCACACTAATGTGTACATAGTTACTGTGGAGATCAGATGGTACTGCACTAATGTGTACATAGTTACTGTGGAGATCAAATGGTACTGCACTAATGTGTATATTGTTAGTTTTAGAGATCAGATGGTACCGCATTAATGTGTACATAGTTACTGTGGAAATCAGATGGTACCGCATTTATGTGTACATAGTTACTGTGGAGATCAGATGGTACTGCACTAATGTGTACATAGTGTTGGAGATCAGATGGTACCACATTTATGTGTACATAGTTACTGTGGAGATCTGATGGTACCACACTAGTGTGTACATAGTTAGTGTTGAAGATCTGATGGTATTGCAATAATGTATACATAGTTACTGTGGAGATCAGATGGTACCGCACTAATGTGTACATAGTTACTGTTGGAGATCAGATGGTACTGCACTAATGTGTACATAGTTACTGTGGAGATCAGATGGTACCACACTAATGTGTACATAGTTACTGCTGGAGATCAGATGGTACTGCATTAATGTATACATAGCTACTGTGGAGATCAGATGGTACCACACTAATGTGTACATAGTTACTGTGGAGATCAGATGGTACTGCACTAATGTGTACATTGTGTTGGAGATCAGATGATACTACACTAATGTGCACATAGTTATTGTGGAGATCAGATAGTACCACACTATTGTGTACATAGTTACTGTGGAGATCAGATGGTACCACACTAATGTGTACATAGTTACTGTTGGAGATCAGATGGTACTGCACTAATGTGTACATAGTTACTGTTGGAGATCAGATGGTACCACACTAATGTGTACATAGTTACTGTGGAGATCAGATGGTACCGCACTAATGTGTACATAGTTACTGTGGAGATCAGATGGTACCGCACTAATGTGTACATAGTTACTGTGGAGATCAGATGGTACTGCACTAATGTGTACATAGTTACTGTGGAGATCAGATGGTACCGCACTAATGTGTACATAGTTAGTGTTGGAGATCAGATGGTACTGCATTAATGTGTACATAGTTACTGTGGAGATCAGATGGTACCACACTAATGTGTACATAGTTACTGTGGAGATCAGATGGTACTGCACTAATGTGTACATAGTTACTGTGGAGATCAGATGGTACTGCACTAATGTGTACATAGTTACTGTGGAGATCAGATGGTAATGCACTAATGTGTACATAGTTACTGTGGAGATCAGATGGTACCACACTAATGTGTACATAGTTACTGTTGGAGATCAGATGGTACCACACTAATGTGTACATAGTTACTGTTGGAGATCAGATGGTACTGCACTAATGTGTACATAGTTACTGTGGAGATCAGATGGTACCACACTAATGTGTACATAGATAGTGTACAGATCAGATGGTACCACATTAATGTGTACATAGTTACTGTGGAGATCAGATGGTACTGCACTAATGTGTACATAGTTACTGTAGAGATCAGATTGTACCACACTTATGTATACATAGATAGTGTACAGATCAGATGGTACTGCATTAATGTGTACACAGTTACTGTGGAGATCAGATGGTACCACACTAATGTGTACATAGTTACTGTGGAGATCAGATGGTACTGCACTAATGTGTACATAGTTACTGTGGAGATCAGATGGTACTGCACTAATGTGTACATAGTTACTCTGGAGATCAGATGGTACCACACTAATGTGTACATAGTTACTGTGGAGATCAGATGGTACCACACTAATGTGTACATAGTTACTTTTGGAGATCAGATGGTACCACAATAATGTGTACATAGTTACTGTGGAGATCAGATGTGTACATAGTTACTGTTGGAGATCAGATGGTACTGCACTAATTTGTACATAGTTACTGTTGGAGATCAGATGGTACTGCATTAATGTGTACATAGTTACTGTGGAGATCAGATGGTACTGCACTAATGTGTACATAGTTACTGTTGGAGATCAGATGGTACTGCACTAATGTGTACATAGTTACTGTGGAGATCAGATGGTACCTCACTAATGTGTACATAGTTACTGTAGAGATGAGATTGTACCACACTAATGTGTACATAGTTACTGTAGAGATCAGATGGTACCACATTAATGTGTACATAGTTACTGTGGAGATCAGATGGTACTGCACTAATGTGTACATAGTTACTGTGGAGATCAGATGGTACCACACTAATGTGTACATAGTTAGTGTTGGAGATCAGATGGTACTGCATTAATGTGTACATAGTTACTGTGGAGATCAGATGGAACCACACTAATGTGTACATAGTTACTGTGGAGATCAAATGGTACTGCACTAATTTGTACATAGTTACTGGAGATCAGATGGTACCGCAGTAATGTTTATATAGTTACTGTGGAGATCAGATTGTACCTCACTAATGTGTACATAGTTCCTGTGGAGATCAGATAGTACTGCACTAATGTGTACATAGATAGTGTTGGAGATCAGATGGTTCTGCACTAGTGTGCACATAATTAATGTCAAGATCAGGTAGTACCACACTAAGTTGTACATAGTACTGTGGAGATCAGATGGTACCACACTAATGTGTACATAGTTACTGTGGAGATCAGATGGTACCACATTAATGTGTACATATTTACTGTGGAGATCAGCTGGTACTGCACTAATGTGTACATAGTTAGTGTTGGAGATCAGATGGTACTGCATTAATGTGTACATAGTTACTGTGGAGATCAGATGGTACCACACTAATGTGTACATAGTTACTGTTGGAGATCAGATGGTACCACATTAGTGTGTACATGGTTACTGTGGAGATCAGATGGTACTGCACTAATGTGTACATAATTACTGTGGAGATCAGATGGGACTGCACTAATGTGTACATAGATAGTGTTGGAGATCAGATGGTTCTGCACTAATGTGTACATAGTTACTGTGGAGATCAGATGGTACCACACTAATGTGTACATAGTTAGTGTAGAGATCAGATGATCAGATGGTACTGCATTAATGTGTACATAGTTACTGTGGAGATCAGATTGTACCACACTAATGTGTACATAGTTACTCTTGGAGATCAGATGGTACCACACTAATATTTACATAGTTACTGTGGAGATTAGATGGTACCGCACAAATGTGTACATCATTGTTGGAGATCAGATGGTACCGCACTGATGTGTACATAGTTACTGTTGGAGATCAGATGGTACCACACTAATGTGTACATAGTTACTGTTGGAGATCAGATGGTACTGCACTAATGTGTACATAGTTACTGTTGGAGATCAGATGGTACCACACTAATGTGTACATAGTTACTGTGGAGATCAGATGGTACTGCACTAAAGTGTATATATTGTTGGAGATCAGATAGTACCACACTAATGTGTTCATAGTTACTGCTGGAGATCAGATGGTACTGCACTAATGTATACATAGTTACTGTGGAGATCAGATGGTACCACACTAATGTGTACATAGTTACTGTTGGAGATCAGATGGTACCACACTAATGTGTACATAGTTACTGTTGGAGATCAGATGATACCGATTTAATGTGTACAAAGTTACTGTGGAGTTCAGATGGTACTGCACTAATGTGTACCTAGTTAAAGCTGGAGATCAGATAGTACTGCACTAATGTGTACATAGTTACTGTGGAGATCAAATGGTACCACACTAATTTGTACATAGTTAGTGTTGGAGATCTGATGGTACTGCATTAATGTGTACAAAGTTACTGTTGGAGATCAGATGGTACAGCAGTAATGTGTATATAGTTACTGTGGAGATCAGATGGTACCACACTAATGTGTACATAGTTAGTGGTGGAGACCAGATGGTACTGCATTAATGTGTATATAGTTACTGTGGAGATCAGATTGTACCACACTAATGTGTACATAGTTATTGTAGAGATCAGCTGGTACCACACTAATGTGTACATAGTTACTGTAGAGATTAGATGGTACCGCATTAATGTGTACATAGTTACTGTGGAGATCAGATGGTACCACACTAATGTGTACATAGTTAGTGTTGGAGATCAGATGGTACTGCATTAATGTGTACATAGTTACTGTGGAGATCAGATGGTACCACACTAATGTGTACATAGTTACTGTGGAGATCAGATGGTACCACACTAATGTGTACATAGTTACTGTTGGAGATCAGATGGTACCGCATTAATGTGTACATGATTACTGTTGGAGATCAGATGGTACTGCACTAATGTGTACATAGTTACTGTTGGAGATCAGATGGTACTGCATTAATGTGTACATAGTTACTGTGGAGATCAGATGGTACTGCACTAATGTGTACATAGTTACTGTTGGAGATCAGATGGTACTGCATTAATGTGTACATAGTTACTGTGGTGATCAGATGGTACTTCACCAATGTGTACATAGTTAGTCTGGAGATCAGATAGTACGGCACTAATGTGTACATATTTACTGTAGAGATCAGATGGTACCGCATTAATGTGTACATAGTTACTGTGGAGATCAGATGGAACCACAGTAATGTGTACATAGTTACTGTGGAGATCAGATGGTACCACACTAATGTGTACATAGTTACTGTAGAGATCAGATGGTACCGCATTAATGTGTACATAGTTACTGTGGAGATCAGATGGTACCGCACTAATGTGTACATAGTTAGTGTTGGAGATCAGATGGTACTGCATTAATGTGTACATAGTTACTGTGGATATCAGATGGTACCACACTAATGTGTACATAGTTAGTGTTGGAGATCAGATGGTACTGCACTAATGTTTACATAGTTACTGTGGAGATCAGATGGTACTGCACTAATGTGTACATAGTTACTGTTGGAGATCAGATGGTACAGCACTAATGTGTACATAGTTACTGTGGAGATCAGATGGTACCACACTAATGTGTACATAGTTACTGTTGGAGATCAGATGGTACTGCATTAATGTGTACATAGTTACTGTGGAGATCAGATGGTACCGCACTAATGTGTACATAGTTACTGTGGAGATCAGATGGTACCACTCTAATGTGTACATAGTTAGTGTTGGAGATCAGATGGTACTGCACTAATGTTTACATAGTTATTGTGGAGATCAGATGGAACTGCACTAATGTGTACATAGTTACTTTTGGAGATGAGATGGTACCTCACTAATATGTACATAAATACTTTGGAGATCAGATGGTACCGCACTAATGTGTGTATAGTGTTGCAGATCAGATGGTACCACACTAATGTGTACAGAGTTACTGCTGGAGATCAGATGGTACCGCACTAATGTGTACATAGTTTCTGTTGGAACACAGATGGTACTGCACTAATGTGTAAATAGTTACTAGATCCGATGGTACCACACATACCTCTCAACCTGGAAACATCAAAAATCTGGACAAGGCCCATGAAAAATAAGTACAAATCTGTACGCTGATTAACATCTAATTTGCATACATAATTATGTAACCCCACCCACTTCAATTGAATTGTGGGATACCAACTTTCGAATGCAAATTGAAGAACAGACAACCAAAACATGGCACCAGAGTCCCCCTGCAGCCATTAAAGTGTCCTGTTACCTGGCTATTTTGCCCCATTTACCATAAACACTACTAATGTATGCATACTGCTTTACTTCTACAATGATCTGAATTTTATTTTTATATTTTACAGCACAACAATGCAGCAACACTAAAAGACATCATCTGGTAAACAAAGCAATACTGTCTCACAATGAAAATAGGCTTAACATTAAACTTTACCCTTGAAACTCACATTCATTGAAACAGCATTGAAACCCACACACACCACATCCAAAGAAAATGCATCTGGCCAGTGGTGGATAAAGATTACCTTTGGGCTTTTTACAAATCATTGGCCCCTTGCACACAAAACAAGAAACATACATGTGTTCTTTTCTTTATACACCTCCCTGACTTAATAAATTATATTCCTTGTATAATACAACACAGATGTTAGAGCGCATTTTAAATTTATTGTTTGAACATTTTACCAGTAATCTGTACTGTAGGCAATGAAACAAAACACATGAACCAATAATGACAAAACTGCCCAATTCAGAACTTTTCCATCATAAAAGTCTGCTTCCACACCCACACTATAAATAGAATGACAGTAGTGTAAGCCATAGGCATCTTCCACAGCGTCTCACACTTATTTCAATTTCATTTTTTTTGGGGGGGAGGGGGACAAAAGGTCAAAAACCAGGGACACATTTTAAACATTGCTTGTATAATTTTGTAAAGTTGCTAGAATAAAATGCTGTGCTACCATCATGCATTTCACTGGCAGGTTTTGAACCCAAGACTCTATGCACTACATTCAGAACAACATACTACTATCCCAAATCAGCAGCTGCCTAAAAAATAGGAAGACTGAAATCATTTAGTGAATTCATTTCTCACTTCTTAACATAGCTCTTAACCTCAACACAAAAAACATGGACAAACAACAAAGCCAATAATGGGGGAATACAAATTCAGTTCTCACTTCTCACTCACCATATCTCTGAACTGTTAGCACAAAAATGTTCTTACTTCTCATCATAGCTCTCTGAACTCTTAGTACAAAAAAAAATCTGGACAAAGTTCAGAACATAACTTTCAACTGTTAGAGAAAAAAGCTCTCAACTCACTCAGAAATGGTGATGGCTAGGGATAGTAGGCTCTTTTTACCCTGTACTAAAGGTACAGGGTTTGAGCCTGAATACCTTTAGCCACCAAGTGTATTTCCCAAAACTTGGTAAAAACCGAGTAATTCAGAATGGTTGGGAGGTCTGATACATACATATATAGTTTTATGGATATATGTTGATTTATCTGAAAAGCAGCATATTGAAGCACAACTGCTCAAAATTATACTATCAAAAAACCCCCAAAATGACAGTAAACTCCATGTGGGGGAGGGATGCACCCCCATCCCTTACTAATTATATATACGAAATACGAGATCACACTACAGTGGGGAAAGGGCAAATTCCCTTACTCCCACTGTACCACAATTTCTCACATAAACAAACCAGACATGTTCGAGCAACTGACACTTATCCAGCACCATAGGTATTGTAAAGCAATTCAGCTGTACGTGATATTCCCTTACTAGCCAGCTTTTAAGGATGTATGCTGTCTTATGAGTTGTTTTATTACTGAAATAGGACAGAGGTTTATTTCCTGTGTAAAAAAGGTGTTACAAATATGTGCCATATTTGTTTGTGTAATAACAAGTTTGCATGTATTATTTCCTGTCATATTACACGTCGGGAAGACATTATTCTTTTCTTTGCCGTTTAGTCCCATGATGATGTTGTCTACTTTTTTTTAATAAAGCAAGTGTCTCATATCCCACATATCTGAAACAGACAATGGTTTCCTTTAAAAATGTATGTATTATCGCTGCAATCCTGGAAAATCTCTCAGAATAAATCCCGAAAAAAAATCTATGATGTCAATTCTCCCCATGGTTATTCGTAATTTTTTATGCCATGTTTTCCATTGTCAAATCACCAATCTATAACTTAAAACAATAAATGTTTGGGAAAATCTATGTTTTGAAAAGGAAAATGACAGTTATCATGGCATCTCTTATAGTGTGAGATTCCTTTTAGGTATGTAATATGAATAGTTATGAACAATTAAAATAGGACTGCAGTTAATAAATCAGAATAATCAGTAAAACACTATATTAGAAAGTGAAACGTAAATATGTAGTGACAGAAAAGCAACAGGAACTTCATGCATGCATTTAGAAACAGGCTTACCCATTAAATACAAAAAACGCTGCAGAGGAGCATCCATATATTAAAACTTGCCAGAGACATTTTCCTGAAATTAGCTACACCTATGCATTTTTTTTCTGCAGCCACTTGAAGAATTATCTGGGATTTCCTCTCTGCAGATAACAGTGTAGTCATGCCAGCAGCAGTTTACTGCATGTTTTTCAGCTATTTATTTTTGCAATTGGCTTCATTTTTTTTGCATTAGTTTTATTTTACTGAACTATAGAATGTTATGCCATATTTTACTTCTGTATAATGTTTCTGTGTGCTGACACAAAACACCTGTGCTTCATGCATTAAAATACTACTAAATGAGGCTGCCTTGGCTTCAGTGTCCTTCCCTTCCCTTTTTCTGTTACTTTTGGCAGACCAGCCAGCAAGTATGAATTCCTGACTTTTAAATAGGTCTGCAGTTGTAAATTTGGAAAAAGGAACTGCAGATACATTCAGCATTAGTTCTTATTTTTAATCTAGAATATGGCAGTTTCCCACGTTGGAAACCATGACTTCACTCCACAAAAACAGTGCTATTTGTGCCTAGATACAGAATGACCTTTTAAGTGTTAAGACACCTGCAGTTGATGGTTTTAACTCAATGTGCTGGTAGCTTGATGAAGAAAATGTCACTTCATTAAAATATTGCTAAAAGGGGCTGCATTGACTTCAGTGTCCTTCCCTTCCCTTTTTCCTGTTACTTTTGGCAGACCAGCCAGCAAGTATGGATTCCTGACTGACTGCAAATCTAACAGACATAGTCAGTGAATACAGATTAGATGAATGGATCACTGATTGATCAATGACTGACACACACACACACACACACACACACACACACACACACACACACACACACACACACACACACGCACACACACACTCTTCTGTCCTTACCTGCCTGAGTAGTTTGTTTGGCTTGACAGACGAACTACAAGTCCTTCTGTTCATTCGCGCCATAAATCCATCCTCCTAGTGTTGCTGCCTGGACGCCGCCATAATTCCCGCCGTTTCAGGCGAACTGCTCAGCTTTCCTCCTAGTGTTGCTGACTTACTGCCCGGCCGCCGCCATTAATCCCTGCTCGAATTCTCACCATTTCAGCCAGCCGGAAATGATGATGTGAGCTCCTTGAGCTCAATTCTGACTGGCTGGTAGCCTGGCAGAGCTGACGTCATTGCGCACGTGATGACGTCAGCTCCAACAGCACGAAAATTTTAAAAATGTAAAGAAAAATCGGAAATGAAGGGGTGCCACTCGGGAATCGTGGCACCCCTTCATTTGGACCCCAACACTAGGTAAAAACCGAGTAATTCAGAACAGTTGGGAGGTCTGGTACCACACTAATTTGTACATAGTTAGTGCTCGAGATCAGATGGTACCCCTTTAATGTGTACATAGTTACTGTGGAGATGAGATGGTACCGCATTTATGTCTACATAGTTACTGTGGAGATCAAATGGCACCACACTATTGTGTACATAGTTAGTTTTACAGATCAGATGGCACCGCATTAATGTGTACATAGTTACTAGGGATATCTGATGGTATAGCATTAATGTGTACATAGTTATGGTGGACATTAGGTGGTACCTCACTAATGTGTACATAGTCAGTGATGGAGATAAGATGGTACTGCATTAATGTGTACATAGTTACTGTGGACATTAGATTGTACCGCACTAATCTGTACATAGTTATTGTGAAGATCAGATGATACCACACTAATGTGTACATAGTTACTGTGGAGATCAAATGGTACCGCACTAATGTGTACATAGTTACTGTTTGAGATCAGATGGTACTGCACTAATGTGTACATAGTTACTGTTGGAGATCAGGTGGTACTGGACTAATGTGTACATAGGTACTGTTGGAGATCAGGAGGCACTGCATTAATGTGTACATAGCTACTGTTGGAGATCAGATGATATTGCAATAATATGTACAAAGTTACTGTTGGAGATCAGAGGTTACCGCACTAATGTGAACATAGCTACTGTGGAGATCAGATGGTACCGCACTAATGTGTATATAGTTACTGTGGAGATCTGATGGTACCGCACTAATGTGTACATAGTTACTGTGGAGATCAGATGGTACCACACTAAAGTGTACAAAGTTACTGTGGAGATCAGATGGTACCAGACTAATGTGTATATAGTTACTGTGGAGATCAGATGGTACCGCACTAATGTGTGCATATTTACTGTAGAGATCAGATAGTACTGCACTAATGTGTACATAGTTACTGTGGAGATCAGATGGTACTGCACTAATGTGTACATAGTTAGTGTTGGAGATCAGATGGTACTGCACTAATGTGTACAGAGTTACTGTGGAGATCAGATAGTATGGCACTAATGGGTACATAGTTAGTGGTGGAGATCAGATGGTACTGCATTAATGTGTACATAGTTACAGTGGAGATCAGATGGTACCACACTAATGTGTACATAGTTACTGTTGGAGATCAGATGGTAGCACATTAATGTGTACATAGTTACTGTGGAGATGAGATGGTACCGCACTAATGTGTACATAGTGAGGGAGATCAGATGGTACCTCACTAATGTGTACAAAGTTAGTGTTGGAGATCAGATCTTACCGCATTAATGTGTACATAGTTATTGTGGCAATCAGATGGTATCGCACTGATGTGTACATAGTTACTGTAGAGATCAGATGGTACCGCACAAATGTGTACATAGTTTTGGAGATCAGATGGTACTGCATTAATGTGTACATAGTTACTGTGGAAATCAGAAAGTATCGCATTTATGTGTACATAGTTACTGTGGAGATCAGATGGTACCACACTAATGTGTACATAGTGTTGGAGATCAGATGGTACCTCACTAATGTGTACATAGTTACTGTTGGAGATCAGATGGTACCACACTAATGTGTACATAGTTACAGTTGGAGATTGGATGGTACCGCATTAACGTATTCATAGTTACTGTGGAGATCAGATGGTGCTGCACTAATGTGTACATAGTTACTGTGGAGATCAGATGGTACCGCACTAATGTGTACATAGTTACTGTTGGAGATCACATGGTACCACATTAATGTGTACATAGTTACTGTGGAGATCAGATGGTACCGCACTAATGTGTACATAGTTACTGTTGGAGATCAGATGGTACTGCACTAATGTACATTGTTACTGTGGAGATCAGATGGTACCACACTATTGTGTACAAAGTTAGTGTTGGAGATCAGATGGTACCGCATTAATGTGTACATAGTTACTGTGGCGATCAGATGGTTCCACACTGATGTGTACATAGTTACTGTAGAAATCAGATGGTACCGCATGAATGTGTACATAGTGTTGGAGATCAGATGGTACCGCATTAATGTGTACATAGTTACTGTGGAAATCAGATGGTACCACATTAATGTTTACATCGTTACTGTGGAGAACAGATGGTACCGCACTAATGTGTACATCGTGTTGGAGATCAGATGGTACCACACTATTTTGTGCATAGTTAGTGTTGGAGATCAGATGGTACCCCACTAATGTGTACATAGTTACAGTTGGAGATTGGATGGTACCGCATTAACGTATTCATAGTTACTGTGGAGATCAGATGGTGCTGCACTAATGTGTACATAGTTACTGTGGAGATCAGATGGTACCACACTAATGTGGACATAGTTAGTGCTAGAGATTAGATGGTACCGCATTAATGTGTACAAAGTTATTGTGGTGATAAGATGGTACTGCACAAATGTGTACATAGTTAGTGTTGAATATCCGATGGTACCGCATTAATGTGTACATAGTTACTGTGGAGATCAGATGGTACCGCATTTATGTGTACATAGTTACTGTGGAGATTAGATGGTACCGCACTAATGTGTACATAGTTAGTGTTGGAGATCAGATGGTACTGCACTAATGTTTACATAGTTACTGTGGAGATCAGATGGTACTGCACTAATGTGTACATAGTTACTTTTGGAGATGAGATGGTACCTCACTAATATGTACATAGATACTTTGGAGATCAGATGGTACCGCACTAATGTGTGCATAGTGTTGCAGATCAGATGGTACCACACTAATGTGTACAGAGTTACTGCTGGAGATCAGATGGTACTGCACTAATGTGTACATAGTTTCTGTTGTAGAACAGATGGTACTGCACTAATGTGTACATAGTTACTGTGGAGATCCGATGGTACCACACTAATGTGTACATAGTGCTGGAGATCAGATGGTACCTCATTAATGTGTACATAGTTACTGTGGAGATGAGATGGTACCGCATGTATGTCTACATAGTTACTGTGGAGATCAAATGGTACCACACTAATGTGTACATTGTTATTGTGGCAGATAAGATGGCACTGCAATTATGTGTACATAGTTACTAGGGAGATCAGATGGTACTGCATTAATGTGTACATAGTTACGGTGGACACTAGTGGTACCACACTAATGTGTACAGAGTTACTGCTGGAGATCAGATGGTACCGCACTAATGTGTACTTTGTTTCTGTTGTAGAACAGATGGTACTGCACTAATGTGTAAATAGTTACTGTGGAGATCCGATGGTACCTCACTAATGCGTACATAGTGCTGGAGATCAGATGGTACCCCATTAATGTGTACATAGTTACTGTGGAGATGAGATGGTACCGCATTTATGTCTACATAGTTGCTGTGGAGATCAAATGGTACCACACTAATGTGTACATTGTTATTGTGGCAGATAAGATGGCAACGCATTAATGTGTACATAGTTACTAGGGAGATCAGATGGTACAGCATTAATGTGTAAATAGTTACGGTGGACATTAGTGGTACCTCACTAATGTGTACATAGTCAGTGATGGAGATAAGATGGTACTGCATTAATGTGTACATAGTTACTGTGGACATTAGATGGTACTGCACTAATCTGTACATAGTTATTGTGGAGATCAGATGGTAGCACACTAATGTGTACATAGTTACTGTGGAGATCAGATGGTACCGCACTAATGTGTACATAGTTACTGTTGGAGATCAGGTGGTACTGGACTAATGTGTACATAGGTACTGTTGGAGATCAGGAGGTACTGCATTAATGTGTACATAGTTACTGTTGGAGATCAGATGATATTGCATTAACGTGTACAAAGTTACTGTTGGAGATCAGATGGTACTGCAGTAATGAGTACATAGTTAATGTGGAGATCCGATGGTACTTCACTAATGCGTACATAGTTACTGTGGAGATCAGATGGTACCACACTAATGTGTACATAGTTACTGTAGAGATCAGATTGCACCACACTAATATGTACATGGATATTGTAGAGATCAGATGGTACCGCATTAATGTGTACATAGTTACTGTGGTGATCAGCTGGTACCGCACTAATATGTACATAGTTAGTGTTGGAGATCAGATGGTACTGCATTAATGTGTACATAGTTACTGTGGAGATCAGATGGTAACACACTAATGTGTACATAGTTACTGTTGGAGATCAGATGGTACCGCATTAATGTGTACATGATTACTGTGGAGAACAGATGGTACTGCAATAATGTGTACATAGTTACTGTAGTGATCAGATGGTACCACACTCATGTGTACATAGTTAGTGTTGGATATCAGATGGCACTGCATTCATTTGTACATAATTATTGTGGCGATCAGATGGTACTGCACTTATGTGTACATAGTTACTGTGGAGATCAAAGTGTACCGCAATAATGTGTACATAGTTAGTGTTGGAGATCTGATGGTACTGCATTAATGTATACAAAGTTACTGTTGGAGATCAGATGGTACCGCACTAATGTGTACACAGTTACTGTTGGAGATCAGATGGTGCTGCACTAATGTGTACATAGTTACTGTGGAGATCAGATGGTACCACACAAATGTGGACATAGTTAGTGCTGGAGATTAGGTGGTACCGCATTAATGTGTACATAGTTATTGTGGTGATGAGATGGTACTGCACTAATGTGTACATAGTTGGTGTTGAATATCCAATGGTACTGCATTAATGTGTACATAGTTACTGTGGAGATCAGATGGTACCGCATTTATGTGTACATAGTTACTGTGGAGATTAGATGGTACCACACTAATGTGTACATAGTTAGTGTTGGAGATCAGATGGTACTGCACTAATGTTTACATAGTTACTGTGGCGATCAGATGGTACCGCACTAATGTGTACATAGTTACTGTAGAGATCAGATAGTACTGCACTAATGTGTACATAGTTACTGTGGAGATCAGATGGTACTGCACTAATGTGTACATAGTTAGTGTTGGAGATCAGATGGTACTGCACTAATGCGTACAGAGTTACTGTGGAGATCAGATAGTACGGCACTAATGGGTACATAGTTAGTGGTGGAGATCAGAAGGTACTGCATTAATGTGTACATAGTTACTGTGGAGATCAGATGGTACCACACTAATGTGTACATAGATACTGTTGGAGATCAGATGGTAGCACATTAATGTGTACATAGTTACTGTGGAGATGAGATGGTACTGCACTAATGTGTATATAGTGAGGGAGATCAGATGGTACCCCACTAATGTGTACAAAGTTAGTGTTGGAGATCAGATGGTACCGCATTAATGTGTAAATAGTTATTGTGGCGATCAGATGGTACCACACTGATGTATACATAGTTACTGTAGAGATTAGATGGTACCGCACAAATGTGTACATAGTTTTGGAGATCAGATGGTACCACATTAATATGTACATAGTTACTGCGGAAATCAGAATGTATCCCATTTGTGTGTACATAGATACTGTGGAGATCAGATGGTACCGCACTAATGTGTACATAGTGTTGGAGATCAGATGGTACCTCACTAATGTGTACATAGTTACTGTTGGAGATCAGATGGTACCACACTAATGTGTACATAGTAACTGTTGGAGATCAGATGGTACCGCATTAATGTGTACATAGTTACTGTGGAGATCAGATGGTACCGTACTAATGTGTACATAGTTACTGTTGGAGATCAGATGGTACCGCATTAATGTGTACATAGTTACTGTGGAGATCAGATGGTACCGCACTAATGTGTACATAGTTACTGTTGGAGATCAAATGGTACTGCACTAATGTACATTGTTACTGCGGAGATCAGATGGTACCACACTATTGTGTACAAAATTAGTGTTGGAGATCAGATGGTACTGCATTAATATGTACATAGTTACTGTGATGATCAGATGGTTACACACTGATGTATATATAGTTACTGTAGAAATCAGATGGTACCGCACGAATGTGTACATAGTGTTGGAGATCAGATGGTACCGCATTAATGTGTATAGTTACTGGGGAAATCAGATGGTACCACATTAATGTTTACATCATTACTGTGGAGAACAGATGGTACCGCACTAATGTGTACATTGTGTTGGAGATCAGATGGTACCACACTATTTTGTGCATAGTTAGTGTTGGAGATCAGATGGTACCCCACTAATGTGTACATAGTTACAGTTGGAGATCAGATGGTACCGCATTAACGTATACATAGTTACTGTGGAGATCAGATGGTGCTGCACTAATGTGTACATAGTTACTGTGGAGATCAGATGGTACCACACTAATGTGTACATAGTTAGTGCTGGAGATTAGATGGTACCGCATTAATGTGTACATAGTTATTGTGGTGATGAGATGGTACTGCACTAATGTGTACATAGTTAGTGTTGAATATCCGATGGTACTGCATTAATGTTTACATAGTTACTGTGGAGATCAGATGGTACCACATTTATATGTACATAGTTACTGTGGAGATTAGATGGTACCACACTAATTTGTACATAGTTAGTGTTGGAGATCAGATGGTACTGCACTAATGTGTACATAGTTACTTTTGGAGATGAGATGAGATGGTACCTCACTAATATGTACATAGATACTTTGCAGATCAGATGGTACCACACTAATGTGTGCATAGTGTTGCAGATCAGGTGGTACCACACTAACGTGTACAGAGTTTCTGCTGGAGATCAGATGGTACCGCATTAACATATACATAGTTACTGTGGAGATCAGATGGTGCTGCACTAATGTGTACATAGTTACTGTGGAGCTCAGATGGTACCACACTAATGTGGACATAGTTAGTGCTGGAGATTAGATGGTACCGCATTAATGTGTACATAGTTATTGTGGTGATGAGATGGTACTGCACTAATGTGTACATAGTTAGTGTTGAATATCCGATGGTACCGCATTAATGTGTACATAGTTACTGTGGAGATCAGATGGTACCGCATTTATGTGTACATAGTTACTGTGGAGATTAGATGGTACCACACTAATGTGTACATAGTTAGTGTTGGAGATCAGATGGTACTGCACTAATGTGTACATAGTTACTTTTGGAGATGAGATGGTACCTCACTAATATGTACATAGATACTTTGGAGATCAGATGGTACCACACTAATGTGTGCATAGTGTTGCAGATCAGATGGTACCACACTAATGTGTACAGAGTTTCTGCTGGAGATCAGATGGTACCGCATTAACATATACATAGTTACTGTGGAGATCAGATGGTGCTGCACTAATGTGTACATAGTTACTGTGGAGCTCAGATGGTACCACACTAATGTGGACATAGTTAGTGCTGGAGATTAGATGGTACCGCATTAATGTGTACAAAGTTATTGTGGTGATAAGATGGTACTGCACTAATGTGTACATAGTTAGTGTTGAATATCCGATGGTACTGCATTAATGTTTACATAGTTACTGTGGAGATCAGATGGTACCACATTTATATGTACATAGTTACTGTGGAGATTAGATGGTACCACACTAATTTGTACATAGTTAGTGTTGGAGATCAGATGGTACTGCACTAATGTGTACATAGTTACTTTTGGAGATGAGATGAGATGGTACCTCACTAATATGTACATAGATACTTTGCAGATCAGATGGTACCACACTAATGTGTGCATAGTGTTGCAGATCAGGTGGTACCACACTAATGTGTACAGAGTTTCTGCTGGAGATCAGATGGTACCGCACTAATGTGTACATAGTTTCTGTTGTAGAACAGATAATACTGCACTAATGTGTACATAGTTACTGTGGAGATCCGATGGTACCTCACTAATGCGTACATAGTGCTGGAGATCAGATGGTACCCCATTAATGTGTACATAGTTACTGTGGAGATGAGATGGTACCACATTTATGTCTACATAGTTACTGTGGAGATCAAATGGTACCAAACTAATGTGTACATAGTTAGTGTTGCAGATCAGATGGCACCGCATTAATGTGTACATAGTTACTAGGGAGATCAGATGGTACAGCATTAATGTGTACATAGTTACGGTGGACATTAGTGGTACCACACTAATATGTACAGAGTTACTGCTGGAGATCAGATGGTACCGCACTAATGTGTACATAGTTTCTGTTGTAGAACAGATGGTACTGCACTAATATGTACATAGTTACTGTGGAGATCTGATGGTACCACACTAATATGTACATAGTTAGTGCTGGAGATCAGATGGTACCACATTAATGTGTACATAGTTACTGTGGAGATGAGATGGTATCACATTTATGTCTACATAGTTACTGTGGAGATCAAATGGTACCACACTAATGTGTACATAGTTAGTGTTGCAGATCAGATGGCACCGCATTAATGTGTACATAGTTACTAGGGAGATCAGATGGTACAGCATTAATGTGTACATAGTTACGGTGGACATTAGTGGTACCACACTAATATGTACAGAGTTACTGCTGGAGATCAGATGGTACCGCACTAATGTGTAGATTGTTTCTGCTGTAGAACAGATGGTACTGCAGTAATGTGTACATAGTTACTGTGGAGATCCAATGGTACCTCACTAATGCGTACATAGTTAGTGCTGGAGATCAGATGGCACCCCATTAATGTGTACATAGTTACTGGGGAGATGAGATTGTTCCACATTTATGTCTACATAGTTACCGTGGAGATCAAATGGTACCACACTAATGTGTACATAGTTAGTGTTGCAGATCAGATGGCACCGCATTAATGTGTACATAGTTACTAGGGAGATCAGATGGTACAGCATTAATGTGTAAATAGTTACGGTGGACATTAGTGGTACCTCACTAATGTGTACATAGTCAGTGATGGAGATAAGATGGTACTGCATTAATGTGTACATAGTTACTGTGGACATTAGATGGTACTGCACTAATCTGTACATAGTTATTGTGGAGATCAGATGGTAGCACACTAATGTGTACATAGTTACTGTGGAGATCAGATGGTACCGCACTAATGTGTACATAGTTACTGCTGGAGATCAGATGGTACTCCACTAATGTGTACATAGTTACTACTGGAAATCAGGTGGTACTGGACTAATGTGTACATAGGTACTGTTGGAGATCAGGAGGTACTGCATTAATGTGTACATAGTTACTGTTGGAGATCAGATGATATTGCATTAATGTGTACAAAGTTACTGTTGGAGATCAGATGGTACCGCAGTAATGTGTACATAGTTAATGTGGAGATCAGATGGTACTTCACTAATGCGTACATAGTTACTGTGGAGATCAGATGGTACCGCACTAATGTGTACATAGTTACTGTAGAGATCAGATTGTACCACACTAATGTGTACATAGATATTGTAGAGATCAGATGGTACCGCATTAATGTGTACATAGTTACTGTGGAGATCAGCTGGTACCACACTAATGTGTACATAGTGTTGGAGATCAGATGGTACTGCATTAATGTGTACATAGTTACTGTGGAGATCAGATGGTACCACACTAATGTGTACATAGTTACTGTTGGAGATCAGATGGTACCGCATTAATGTGTACATGATTACTGTGGAGATCAGATGGTACTGCACTAATGTGTACATAGTTACTGTGGTGATCAGATGGTACCACACTAATGTGTACATAGTTAGTGTTGGATATCAGATGGTACTGCATTCATTTGTACATAGTTATTGTGGCGATCAGATGGTACCGCACTTATGTGTACATAGTTACTGTGGAGATCAAATGGTACCGCAATAATGTGTACATAGTTAGTGTTGGAGATCTGATGGTACTGCATTAATGTATACAAAGTTACTGTTGGAGATCAGATGGTACCGCAGTAATGTTTATATAGTTACTGTGGAGATCAGATTGTACCTCACTAATGTGTACATAGTTAATGTGGAGATCAGATGGTACTTCACTAATGTCTACATAGTTCCTGTGGAGATCAGATAGTACTGCACCAATGTGTACATAGTTACTGTAGAGATCAGAATGTACCACACTAATGTGTACATTGTTATTGTAGAGATCAGCTGGTACCACACTAATGTGTAGATAGTTACTGTTGGAGATCAGATGGTACTGCACTAATGTGTACATAGTTACTTTTGAAGATCAGATGGTACCACAATAATGTGTACATAGTTACTGTGGAGATCAGATGGTACCTCACTAATGTGTCTCTAGTGTTGGTGATCAGATAGTACCACACTAATGTGTACATAGTTACTGCTGGAGATCAGATGGTACTGCACTAATGTGTACATAGTGTTGGAGATAAGATAGTACCGCACTAATGTTTACATAGTTACTGTTAGAGATCAGATGGTACTGTATTAATGTGTACATAGTTACTGTGGAGATCAGATGGTACTGCACTAATGTGTACATAGTTTTTGTGGAGATCAGACTGTACCACACTAATGTGTACATAGTCACTGTTGGAGATCAGATGGTACTGCACAAATGTGTACATAGTTACTGTTGGAGATCAGATGGTACTGCACTAATGTGTACATAGTTACTGTTGGAGATCAGATGGTACTGCATTAATGTGTACATAGTTACTGCTGGAGATCAGATGGTATTGCAATAATGTGTACAAGGTTACTTTTGGAGATTAGATGGTACCACAGTAATGTGTATATAGTTACTGAGGAGATCAGATGGTACCGCACTAATGTGTTCACAGTTATTGTGGAGATCAGATGGTACTGCACTAATGTGTACATAGTTACTGTGCAGATCAGATGGTACCGCACTAATGTGTACATAGTTACTGTAGAGATCAGATTGTACCACACTAAAGTGTACATAGTTACTGTAGAGATCAGCTAGTACCACACTAATGTGTACATAGTTACCGTAGAAATCAAATGGTACCACATTAATGTGTACAAAGTTACTGTTGGAGATCAGATGGTACCACAGTAATGTTTATGTAGTTACTGTGGAGATCAGATTGTACCTCACTAATGTGTACATAGTTAATGTGGAGATCAGATGGTACTTCACTAATGTGTACATAGTTACTGTGGAGATCAGATAGTACCGCACTAATGTGTACATAGTTACTGTAGAGATCAGAATGTACCACACTAATGTGTACATTGTTATTGTAGAGATCAGCTGGTACCACACTAATGTGTACATAGTTACTGTGGAGATCAGATGGTACCGCATTAATGTGTACATATTTACTGTGGAGATCAGCTGGTACCCTAATAATGTGTACATAGTTAGTGTTGGAGATCAGATGGTATTGCATTAATGTGTACATAGTTACTGTGGAGATCAGATGGTACTGCATTAATGTGTACATATTTACTGTGGAGATCAGCTGGTACCGCACTAATGTGTACATAGTTAGTGTTGGAGATCAGATGGTATTGCATTAATGTGTACATAGTTACTGTGGAGATCAGATGGTACCACACTAATGTGTACATAGTTACTGTTGGAGATCAGATGGTACTACATGAATGAGTCATGGTTACTGTGGAGATCAGATGGTACTGCACTAATGTGTACATAGTTACTGTGGAGATCAGATGGGACTGCACTAATGTGTACATAGATAGTGTTGGAGATCAGATGGTTCTGCACTAATGTGTACATAGTTACTGTGCCGATCAGATAGTACCACACTAATGTGTACATAGTTACTGTAGAGATCAGATGGTACCGCAATAATGTGTACATTTTTAGTGGTGGAGACCAGATGGTACTGCATTAATGTGTACATAGTTACTGTGGAGATCAGATGGTACCGCACTAATGTGTACATAGTTACTGTTGGAGATCAGATGGTACCACACTAATGTTTACATAGTTACTGTGGAGATCAGGTGGTACCGCACTAATGTGTACATCATTGTTGGAGATGAGATGGTACCGCACTTATGTGTACATTGTTACTGTTTGAGATCAGATGGTACCACACTAATGTGTACATAGTTACTGTTGGAGATCAGATGGTACTGCCCTAATGTGTACATAGTTACTTTTGGAGATCAGATGGTACCACAATAATGTGTACATAGTTACTGTGGAGATCAGATGGTACCGCACTAATGTGTATATAGTGTTGGAGATCAGATAGTACCACACTAATGTGTACATAGTTACTGTTGGAGATCAGATGGCACTGCACTAATGTGTACATAGTGTTGGAGATAAGATAGTACAGCAGTAATGTTTACATAGTTACTGTTGGAGTTCAGATGCTACTGCACTAATGTATACATAGTTGCTGGGGAGATCAGATGGTACCACACTAATGTGTACATAGTTAGTGTTGGAGATCAGATGGTACCACATTAATTTGTACATAGTTATTGTGGCGATCAGATGGTACCGCACTAATGTGTACATAGTTACTGTGGAGATCAAATGGTACCGCACTAATGTGTACATAGTTACTGTGGCGATCAAATGGTACCGCACTAATATGTACATAGTTACTGTGGAGATCAAATGGTACCGCACTAATGTGTACATAGTTAGTGTTAGAGATCAGATGGTACCTTATTAATGTGTATATAGTTACTGTGGAGATCAGATGGTACCACATTTATGTGTACATCATTACTGTGAAGATCAGATGGTACCGCACTAATGTGTACATAGTTACTGTAGAGATCAGCTAGTACCACACTAATGTGTACATAGTTACTGTGGAGATCAAATGGTACTGCATTAATGTGTACAAAGTTACTGTTGGAGATCAGATGGTACAGCAGTAATGTGTATATAGTTACTGTGGAGATCAGATGGTACCTCACTAATGTGTACATAGTTACTCTGGAGATCAGATGGTACCGCACTAATGTGTACATAGTTACTCTGGAGATCAGATGGTACCGCACTAATGTGTACATAGTTAGTGTTGCAGATCAGATTGTACCACACTAATGTGTACATAGTTATTGTAGAGATCAGCTGGTACCACACTAATGTGTACATAGTTACTGTAGAGATTAGATGGTACCGCATTAATGTGTACATAGTTACTGTGGAGATCAGCTGGTACTGCACTAATGTGTACATAGTGTTGGAGATCAGATGGTATTGCATTAATGTGTACATAGTTACGGTGGAGATCAGATGGTACTGCATTAATGTGTACATAGTTACTGTGGATATCAGATGGTACCACACTAATGTGTACATAGTTAGTGTTGGAGATCAGATGGTACTGCATTAATGTGTACATAGTTACTGTGGAGATCAGATGGTACCACACTAATGTGTACATAGTTACTGTTGGAGATCAGATGGTACCACATGAATGAGCACATGGTTACTGTGGAGATCAGATGGTACTGCACTAATGTGTACATAGTTACTGTGGTGATCAGATAGGACTGCACTAATGTGTACATAGATAGTGTTGGAGATCAGATGGTTCTGCACTAATGTGTACATAGTTACTGTGGAGATCAGATGGTACCACACTAATGTGTACATAGTTACTGTAGAGATCAGATGGTACCGCAATAATGTGTACATAGTTAGTGGTGGAGACCAGATGGTACTGCATTAATGTGTACATAGTTACTGTGGAGATCAGATGGTACCGCACTAATGTGTACATAGTTACTCTGGGAGATCAGATGGTACCACACTAATGTTTACATAGTTACTGTGGAGATCAGGTGGTACCGCACTAATGTGTACATCATTGTTGGAGATGAGATGGTACTGCACTTATGTGTACATTGTTACTGTTTGAGATCAGATGGTACCACACTAATGTGTACATAGTTACTGTTGGAGATCAGATGGTACTGCACTAATGTGTACATAGTTACTTTTGGAGATCAGATGGTACCACAATAATGTGTACATAGTTACTGTGGAGATCAGATGGTACCGCACTAATGTGTACATAGTTACTGTGGAGATCAGATAGTACCACACTAATGTGTACATAGTTACTGTTGGAGATCAGATGGTACTGCACTAATGTGTACATAGTGTTGGAGATAAGATAGTACCGCACTAATGTGTACATAGTTACTGTTGGAGATCAGATGGTACTGCACTAATGTATACATAGTTGCTGGGGAGATCAGATGGTACCACACTAATGTGTACATAGTTAGTGTTGGAGATCAGATGGTACCACATTAATTTGTACATAGTTATTGTGGCGATCAGATGGTACTGCACTAATGTGTACATAGTTACTGTGGAGATCAAATGGTACCGCACTAATGTGTACATAGTTACTGTGGTGATCAAATGGTACCGCACTAATATGTACATAGTTACTGTGGAGATCAAATGGTACCGCACTAATGTGTACATAGTTAGTGTTAGAGATCAGATGGTACCGTATTAATGTGTACATAGTTACTGTGGAGATCAGATGGTACCGCATTTATGTGTACATCGTTACTGTGAAGATCAGATGGTACCGCACTAATGTGTACATAGTGTTGGAGATCAGATAGTACCGCACTAATGTGTACATAGTTACTGTTGGAGATCAGATGGTACTGCACTAATGTGTACATAGTTATTGTGGAGATCAGATGGTACACACTAATGTGTACATAGTGTTGGAGATCAGATGGTACCGCATTAATTTGTACATAGTTATTGTGGTGATCAGATGGTACCACATTAATGTGTACATAGTTACTGTGGAGATCAGATGGTACTGCATTTATGTGTACATAGTTACTGTGGAGATCAGATCGTACTGCCCTAATGTGTACATAGTTAGTGTTGAAGATCTTATGGTACTGCATTAATGTGTACATAGTTACTGTGGAGATCAGATGGTACTGCACTAATGTGTACATAGTTTTTGTGGAGATCAGACTGTACCACACTAATGTGTACATAGTTACTGTTGGAGATCAGATGGTACTGCACTAATGTGTACATAGTTACTGTTGGAGATCAGATGGTACTGCACTAATGTGTACATAGTTACTGCTGGAGATCAGATGGTATTGCATTAATGTGTACAAAGTTACTTTTGGAGATCAGATGGTACCACAGTAATGTGTATATAGTTACTGAGGAGATCAGATGGTACCGCACTAATGTGTTCACAGTTATTGTGGAGATCAGATGGTACTGCACTAATGTGTACATAGTTACTGTGCAGATCAGATGGTACCACACTAATGTGTACATAGTTACTGTAGAGATCAGATTGTACCACACTAAAGTGTACATAGTTACTGTAGAGATCAGCTGGTACCACACTAATGTGTACATAGTTACTGTAGAGATCAGATGGTACCACATTAATGTGTACATAGTTACTGTGGAGATCAGATGGTACCGCACTAATGTGTTCATAGTTAGTGTTGGCGATCAGATGGTACTGCATTAATGTGTACATCGTTACTGTGTAGATCAGATGGAACCACACTAATGTGTACATAGTTAGTGTTGGAGATCAGATGGTACTGCATTAATGTGTACATAGTTACTGTGGAGATCAGATGGTACTGCACTAATGTGTACATAGTTACTGTGGAGATCAGATGGTACCGCACTAATGTGTACATAGTTAGTGTTGGAGATCAGATGGTACTGCACTAATGTGTACATAGTTACTGTGGAGATCAGATGGTACCACACTAATGTGTACATAGTTACTGTGGAGATCAGATGGTACTGCACTAATGTGTACATAGTTAGTGTTGGAGATCAGATGGTACTGCATTAATGTGTACATAGTTACTGTGGAGATCAGATGGTACCACACTAATGTGTACATTTTTCCTTGTGGAAACCAGATGGTACTGCATTAATGTGTACATAGTTACTGTGGAGATGAGATTGTGCCGCACTAATGTGTACATAGTTACTGTTGGAGATCAGATGGTACCACACTAATGTGTACATAGTTACTGTGGAGATCAGATGGTACCGCATTAATGTGTACATAGTTACTGTGGAAATCAGATGGTACCGCATTTATGTGTACATAGTTACTGTGGAGATCTGATGGTACTGCACTAATGTGTACATAGTTACTGTTGGAGATCAGATGGTACTGCATTAATGTGTACATAGTTACTGTGGAGATCAGATGGTACTGCACTAATGTGTACATAGTTACTGTGGAGATCAGATGGTACCACACTAATGTGTACATAGTTAGTTATAGAGATCAGATGGTATTGCAATAATGTATACATAGTTACTGTGGAGATCAGATGGTACTGCACTAATGTGTACATAGTTACTGTTGGAGATCAGATGGTACTGCACTAATGTGTACATAGTTACTGTTGGAGATCAGATGGTACTGCATTAATGTGTACATAGTTACTGTTGGAGATCAGATGGTATTGCATTAATGTGTACAAAGTTACTTTTGGAGATCAGATGGTACCACAGTAATGTGTATATAGTTACTGAGGAGATCAGATGGTACTGCACTAATGTGTTCACAGTTATTGTGGAGATCAGATGGTACTGCACTAATGTGTACATAGTTACTGTGCAGATCAGATTGTACCACACTAAAGTGTACATAGTTACTGTAGAGATCAGCTGGTACCACACTAATGTGTACATAGTTACTGTAGAGATCAGATGGTACCACATTAATGTGTACATAGTTACTGTGGAGATCAGATGGTACCGCACTAATGTGTTCATAGTTAGTGTTGGCGATCAGATGGTACTGCATTAATGTGTACATCGTTACTGTGTAGATCAGATGGAACCACACTAATGTGTACATAGTTAGTGTTGGAGATCAGATGGTACCGCATTAATGTGTGTATGGTTACTGTGGAGATCAGATGGTAATTCACTAATGTGTACATAGTTACTGTGGAGATCAAGTGGGACTTCAATAATGTGTACATAGATAGTGTTGGAGATCAGATGGTTCTGCACTAATGTGTACATTGTTACTGTGGAGATCAGGTAGTACCACACTAAGTTGTACATAGTGCTGTGTAGATCAGATGGTACCACAATAATGTGTACATAGTTAGTGGTGGAGGCCAGATGGTACTGCATTAATGTGTACATAGTTACTGTGGAGAACAGATGGTACCGCACTAATGTGTACATAGGCACTGTTGGAGATCACATGGTACCACAGTAATGTTTACATAGTTACTGTGGAGAACAGATGGTACTGCACTAATGTGTACATCATGTTGGAGATCAGATGGTACCGCACTAATTTGTACATAGTTACTGTTGGAGATCAGATGGTACTACACTAATGTGTCATAGTTACTGTTGGAGATCAGATGGTACCGCATTAACGTCTACATAGTTACTGTGGAGATCAGATGGTTCCGCACTAATGTGTACATAGTTACTGTTGGAGATCAGATGGTACTGCACTAATGTGTACATAGTTACTGTGGAGATCAGATGGTACCACACTAATGTGTACATAGTTAGTGGTGGAGATTAGATGGTACCGCATTAATGTGTACATAGTTATTGTGGCGATGAGATGGTACCGCACTAATGTGTACATAGTTACTGTGGAGATATTTTGGTACCACACTAATGTGGACATAGTTAACATTGGAGATCAGATGGTACCATATTAATGTGTACATAGTTACTGTGGAGATCAGATGGTACCGCACTAATGTGTACATAATTACTGTTGGAGATGAGATGGTACCTTACTAATGTGTGCATAGTGTTGGAGATCAGATGGTACCACACTAATATTTACATAGTTACTCTCGAGATCAGATGGTACCACACTAATGTGTACATAGTTAGTGTTGGAGATCAGATGGTACCGCATTAATGTGTACATAGTTACTAGGGAGATCAGATGGTACAGCATTAATTTGTACATAGTTACGGTGGACATTAGGTGGTACCTCACTAATGTGTACATAGTCAGTGATGGAGATAAGATGGTACTGCATTAATGTGTACATAGTTACTGTGGACATTAGATGGTACCACACTAATCTGTACATAGTTATTGTGGAGATCAGATGGTACCACACTAATGTGTACATAGTTACTGTGGAGATCAGATGGTACCGCACTAATGTGTACATAGTTACTGTGGAGATCAGATGGTACTGCACTAATGTGTACATAGTTACTGTTGGAGATCAGATGGTACTGCACTAATGTGTACATAGTTACTGTTGGAGATCAGGTGGTACTGCATTAATGTGTACATAGTTACTGTTGGAGATCAGATGATATTGCATTAATGTGTACAAAGTTACTGTTGGAGATCAGATGGTACCGCAGTAATGTGTACATAGATAATGTGGAGATCAGATGGTACTTCACTAATGCATACATAGTTACCGTGGAGATCAGATGGTCCCACACTAATGTGCACATGGTTACTGTAGAGATCAGATTGTACCACACTAATGTGTACATAGATATTGTAGAGATCAGATGGTACCGCATTAATGTGTACATAGTTACTGTGGAGATCAGCTGGTACTGCACTAATGTGTACATAGTTAGTGTTGGAGATCAGATGGTACTGCATTAATGTGTACATAGTTACTGTGGAGATCAGATGGTACCACACTAATGTGTACATAGTTACTGTTGGAGATCAGATGGTACCGCATTAATGTGTACATAGTTACTGTGGAGATCAGATGGTACTGCACTCTTGTGTACATAGTTACTGTGGAGATCAGATGGTGCCACACTAATGTGTACATAGTGTTGGATATCAGATGGTACTGCATTAATTTGTACATAGTTATTGTGGTGATCAGATGGTACCGCACTAATGTGTACATAGTTACTGTGGAGATCAGATGGTACCGCACTAATGTGTACATAGTTAGTGTTGGAGATCAGATGGTACTGCATTAATGTGTACATAGTTACTGTGGAGATCAGATGGTACCGCACTAATGTGTATATAGTTACTGTGGAGATCAGATTGTACCTCACTATTGTGTACATATTTAATGTGGAGATCAGATGGTACTTCACTAATGTGTACATAGTTACTGTGGAGATCAGATGGTACTGCATTAATGTGTACATAGTTACTGTGGAGATCAGATGGTACCACACTAATGTGTACATAGTTAGTGTTGGAGATCAGATGGTACTGCATTAATGTGTACATAGTTACTGTGGAGATCAGATGGTACCGCATTTATGTGTACATAGTTACTGTGGAGATCAGATGGTACCGCACTAATGTGTACATAGTTAGTGTTGGAGATCAGATGGTACTGCATTAATCTATACATAGTTACTGTTGAGATCAGATGGTACCGCCCTAATGTGTACTTAGTTAATTTTGGAGATGAGATAGTACCTCACTAATGTGAACATAGTTACTTTGGAGATCAGATGGTACCGCACTAATGTGTACATAGTTACTGTTGGAGATCAGATGGTACCACACTATTGTACATTGTTACTTTGGAGATCAGATGGTACCACACTATTGTGTACAAAGTTAATTTTGGAGATCAGATGGTACCACATTAATGTGTGCATAGTTACTGTGGAAATCAGAAAGTATCGCATTTATGTGTACATAGTAACTGTGGAGATCAGAATATACCACACTAATGTGTACATAGTTAGTGTTGGAGATCAGATGGTACTGCATTTATGTGTACATAGTTACTGTGGAGATCAGATGGCACCTCATTTATGTGTACATAGTTACTGTGGGGATCAGATGGTACCGCACTAATGTGTACATAGTTACTGTGGAGATCAAATGGTACCACACTAATGTGTACATAGTTAGTGTTGGAGTTCAGATGATACTGCATTAATGTGTACATAGTTACTGTGGAGATCAGATGGTACTGCACTAATGTGTACATAGTTAGTGTTGGAGATCAGATGGTACTGCATTAATGTGTACATAGTTACTGTGGAGATCAGATGGTACCGCACTAATGTGTACATAGTTAGTGTTGCAGATCAGATTGTACCACACTAATGTGTACATAGTTACTGTAGAGATCAGATGGTACCACATTTATGTGTACATAGGTACTGTGGAGATCAGATGGTACCATACTAATGTGTACATAGTTATTGTTGGAGATCATATTGTACCACTGTAATGTGTACAAAGTTACTGTGGAGATCAGATGGTACCACATTTGTGTGTACATAGTTACTGTGGAGATCAGATGGTACCACACTAAAGTGTACATAGTTAGTGTTGGAGATCAGATGGTACTGCATTAATCTGTACATAGTTACTGTGGAGATCAGATGGTACCACACTAATGTGTACTTAGTTACTGTTGGAGATGAGATGGTACCTCACTAATGTGTACATAGTTACTTTGGAGATCAGATGGTACCGCACTAATGAGTGCATAATGTTGCAGATCAGATGGTACCACACTAATGTGTACATAGCTAGTGTTGGATATAAGATGATTCCACAGTAATGTGTTCATAGTTACTGTGGAGATCAGATGGTACCTCATTTTTGTGTACATAGTTACTGTGGAGATCAAATGGTACCGCACTAATGTGTATATATTTAGTGTTGGAGATCTGATGGCACCACATTAATGTGTACAGAGTTACTGTGGAGATCATATGGTACCGCACTAATGTGTACATAGTTAGTGTTGTATATCAGATGGTACCGCAGTAATGTGTACATAGTCACTGTGGAGTTCAGATGGTACCTCATTTATGGGTACATAGTTACTGTGGAGATCAAATGGTACCACACTAGTGTGTACATAGTTAGTGTTGGAGATCAGATGGTACTGCATTAATGTGTACATAGTTACTGTGGAGAGCAGATGGTACCGCAGTAATGTGTACATAGTGTTGGATATCAGATGGTACCGCAGTAATTTGTACATAGTTACTGTGGAGATCAGATGGTACCACATTTATGTGTACATAGTTACTGTGGAGATCAGATGGTACTGTACTAATGTGTACATAGTTAGTGTTGGAGATCAGATTGTACTGCAGTAATGTGTACAAAGTTACTGTGGAGATCAGATGGTACCGCATTTATGTGTACATAGTTACTGTGGGGATCAGATGGTACCGCACTAATGTGTACATAGTTAGTGTTGGAGATCAGATGGTACCACAGTAATGTGTACATAGTCACTGTGGAGATCAGATGGTACCTCGTTTATGTGTACATAGTTGCTGTGGAGATCAAATGGTACCACACTAGTGTGTACATAGTTAGTGTGGAGATCAGATGGTACTGCATTAATGTGCACATAGTTACTGTGGAGATCAGATGGTACCGCAATAATGTGTACATAATGTTGGATATCAGATGGTACCTCAGTAATTTGTACATAGTTACTATGGAGATCAGATGGTACCGTACTAATGTGTACATAGTTAGTGTTGGAGATCAGATTGTACCCCAGTAATGTGTATAAAGTTACTGTGGAGATCAGATGGTACCACACTGATGCCTATATAGTTACTGTGGAGATCAGATGGTACAGCACTAATGTGTACATAGTTAGTCCTGGATATCCGATGGTACCACAGTAATGTGTACATAGTTACTGTGGAGATCAGATGGTACCGCATTTATGTGTACATGGTTACTGTGGAGATCAGATGGTACCGCACTAATGTGTGCATAGTGTGGCAGATAAGATGGCACTGCAATTATGTGTACATAGTTACTAGGGAGATCAGATGGTACTGCATTAATGTGTACATAGTTACTATGGACACCAGGTGATACCACACTAATGTGTACATAGTCAGTGTTGGAGATAAGATGGTACTGCATTAATGTGTACATAGTTTCTGTGGACATCAGATGGTACCACACTAATGTGTACATTGTTATTGTGGCAGATAAGATGGCACTGCAATTATGTGTACATAGTTACTAGGGAGATCAGATGGTACTGCATTAATGTGTACATAGTTACTGTGGAGATCAGATGGTACCACACTAATGTGTACATAGTTAGTGTTGGAGATCAGATGGTACTGCATTAATGTGTACATAGTTTCTGTGGACATCAGATGGTACCGCACTAATATGTACATAGTTATTGTGGAGATCAGATGGTACCACACTAATGTGTACATAGTTACTGTTGGAGATGAGGTGGTACCTCACTAATGTGTACATAGTTACTTTGTAGATCAGATGGTACCGCACTAATGTGTGCATAGTGTTGGAGATCAGATGGTACCACACTAATGTTTACATAGTTACTGTTGGAGATCAAATGGTACCACACTAATGTGTACATAGTTACTGTTGGAGATCAGATGGTACCTTACTAATGTGTACATAGTTACTGTGGAGATCAGATGGTACTGCACTAATGTGTACATAGTTATTGTGGAGATCAGATGGTACCGCATTAATGTGTACATAGTTACTGTGGAGATCAGATGGTACCACACTAATGTGTACATAGTTAGTGTTGGAGATCAGATGGTACTGCATTAATGTGTACATAGTTACTGTAGAGATGAGATGGTACCGCACTAATGTGTACATAGTTACTGTGGAGATCAGATGGTACCACACTAATGTGTACATAGTTACTGTTGGAGATCAGATGGTACTGCACTAATGTGTACATAGTTACTGTTGGAGATCAGATGGTACCACACTACTATGTACATATTTACTGTTGGAGGTCAGATGGTACCACATTAATGTGTACATAGTTACTGTTGGAGATCAGATGGTATTGCATTAATGTGTACAGAGTTACTGTTGGAGATCAGATGGTACCGCACTAATGTGTACATAGTTACTGTGGAGATCAGATGGTATCGCCCTAATGTGTATATAGTTACTGTGGAGATCAGATGGTACCGCACCAATGTGTACATATTTACTGTGGAGATCATATGGTTCCGCACTAATGTGTACATAGTTACTGTTGGATGTCAGATGGTACCACATTAATGTGTCCATAGTTACTGTGGCGATCAGATGGTACCGCACTAATGTGTACATAGTTACTGTGGAGATCAGATGGTACCACACTTATGTGTACATAGTTAGTGTTGGAGATCAGATGGTACCTCATTAATGTGTACATAGTTATTGCAGCGATCAGATTGTACCGCATTAATATGTACATAGTTACTGTGGAGCTCAGATTGTACCAGATTTATGTGTACATAGTTACTGTGTAGATCAGCTGGTACCACACTAATGTGTACATAGTTACTGTAGAGATTAGATGGTACCGCATTAATGTGTACATAGTTACTGTGGAGATCAGATGGTACCGCACTAATGTGTACATAGTTACTGTGGAGATCAGATGGTACCGCACTAATGTGTACATAGTGATGGAGATCAGATGGCACCTCACTAATGTGTACATAGTTACTGTTGGAGATCAGATGGTACCACACTAATGTGTACATAGTTACTGTTGAAGATCAGATGGTACCACACTAATGTGTACATAGTTAGTGTTGGAGATCAGATGGTACCGCATTAATGTGTACATGGTTACTGTGGAGATCAGATGGTACTGCATTTATGTGTACATAGTTACTGTGGAGATCAGATGGTACCACACTAATGTGTACATAGTTAGTGTTGGAGATCAGATGGTACTGCATTAATGTGTACATAGTTACTGTGGAGATCAGATGGTACCGCATTTATGTGTACATCGTTACTGTGAAGATCAGATGGTACCACACTAATGTGCACATAGTTAGTGATGGAGATCCGATGGTACTACATTAGTGTATACATAGTTACTATGGACATCAGATGGTACCGCACTAATGTGAACATAGCTATTGTGGAGATCAGATGGTACTGCACTAATGTTTACATAGTTACTGTTGGAGATCAGATGGTACTGCACTAGTGTGTACATAGTTACTGTTGAAGATCAGGTGGTATTGGACTAATGTGTACATAGGTCCTGTTGGAAATCAGGAGGTACTGCATTAATGTGCACATAGTTACTGTTGGAGATCAGATGGTATTGCATTAATGTGTACAAAGTTACTTTTGGAGATCAGATATTACCGCACTAATGTGTACATAGCTACTGTGGAGAACAGATGGTACCACATTATTGTGTACATATTTACTGTGCAGATGAGATGGTACGGCACTAATGTGTACATAGTTACTGTGGAGATCAGATGGTACCACACTAAGGTGTACATAGTCACTGTAGAGATCAGATGGTACCACACTAATGTGTACATAATTACTGTAGAAATCAAATGGTACCACAATAATGTTTAGATAGCTACTGTGGAGATCAGATGGTACTGCACTAATGTGTACATAGTTACTGTGGAGATCAGATGGTACTGCACTAATGTGTACATAGTTAGTGTTGGAGATCAGATGGTACTGCACTAATGTGTACATAGTTACTGTGGAGATCAGATAGTACCACACTAATGTGTACATAGTTACTGTGGAGATCAGATGGTACTGCACTAATGTGTACATAGTTAGTGGTGGAGATCAGATGGTACTGCATTAATGTGTACATAGTTACTGTGGAGATCAGATGGTACCACACTAATGTGTACATAGTTACTGTTGGAGATCAGATGGTACCTCACTAATGTGTACATAGTTACTTTGTAGATCAGATGGTACCGCACTAATGTGTGCATAGTGTTGGAGATCAGATGGTACCACACTAATGTTTACATAGTTACTGTTGGAGATCAAATGGTACCACACTAATGTGTACATAGTTACTGTTGGAGATCAGATGGGACCGCATTAATGTGTACATAGTTACTGTGGAAATCAAATGGTACTGCACTAATGTGTACATAGTTTCTGTTGGAGAACAGATGGTACTGCACTAATGTGTACATAGTTACTCTGGAGATCAGATGGTACCACACTAATGTGTACATAGTTAGTGTTGGAGATCAGATGGTACCACATTAATGTGTACATAGTTATTGTGGTGTTCAGATGGTACCGCACTGATGTGTACATAGTTCCTGTAGAGATCAGATGGTACCGCATGAATGTGTACATAGTGTTGGAGATCAGATGGTACCGCATTAATGTGTACATAGTTACTGTAGAGATGAGATGGTACCGCATTTATGTGTACATAGTTGCTGTGGAGATCAAATGGTACCACACTAATGTGTACATAGTTAGTGTGGCAGATCAGATGGCACTGCATTAATGTGTACATAGTTACTAGGGAGATCAGATGGTACTGCATTAATGTGTACATAGTTACTGTGGACATCAGATGGTACCACACTAATGTGTACATAGTTATTGTGGAGATCAGATGGTACCACACTAATGTGTACATAGTTAGTGTTGGATATCAGATGGTACTGCACTAATGTGTACATAGTTACTGTGGAGATCAAATGGTACCGCACTAATTTGTACATAGTTAGTGTTGGAGATCTGATGGTACTGCATTAATGTGTACAAAGTTACTGTTGGAGATCAGATGGTACAGCAGTAATGTGTATATAGTTACTGTGGAGATCAGATGGTACCTCACTAATGTGTACATAGTTACTGTGGAGATCAGATGGTACTGCACTAATGTGTACATAGTTACTCTGGAGATCAGATGGTACGGCACTAATTTGTACAAAGTTACTTTGGAGATCAGATGGTACCAGACTAATGTGTAGATAGTTTCTGTGGAAATCAGATGGCACCACTCTAATGTGTACATAGCTACTGTGGAGATCAGATGGTACCGCACTAATGTGTACATCATTACTGTAGAGATCAGACGGTACCACATTAATGTGTACATAGTCACTGTACAGATTAGATGGTACCACATTAATGTGTACATAGTTACTGTAGAAGTCAGATGGTACCACAATAATGTTTAGATAGCTACTGTGGAGATCAGATGGTACTGCACTAATGTGTGCATAGTTACTGTGGAGATCAGATGGTTCTGCCCTAATGTGTACATAGTTAGTGTTGGAGATCAGATGGTACTGTCCTTATGTGTACATAGTTACTGTAGAGATCAGAAAGTACCACAATAACGTGTATATAGTTACTGTTGGAGATCAGATGGTACCACACTAATGTGTACATAGTTACTGTGGAGATCAGATGGTACCGCACTAATGTTTACATAGTTAATGTGGAGATTTGATGGTAGCGCACTAATGTGTACATAGTTACTGTTGGAGATCAGATGGTACCACACTAATGTGTACATAGTTACTGTTGAAGATCAGATGGTACCACAATAATGTGTACATAGCTACTGTTGGAGATCAGATGGTACCACACTAATGTGTACATAGTGGTGGAGACCAGATGGTACTGCATTAATGTGTACATAGTTACTGTGGAGATCAGATGGTACCGCACTAATGTGTACATAGTTACTGTTGGAGATCAGATGGTACCACACTAATGTGTACATAGTTACTGTGGAGATCAGATGGTACTGCACTAATGTGTACATAGTGTTGGAGATTAGATAGTACTGGACTAATGTGTACATAGTTACTGTGGAGAACAGATGGTACCTCACTAATGTGTACATAGTTACAGTTGGAGATCAGATGGTACCGCATTAATGTATACATAGTTACTGTGGAGATCAGATGGTACCGCACTAATGTGTACATAGTTACTGTTGGAGATCAGATGGTACTGCACTAATGTGTACATAGTTACTGTGGAGATCAGATGGTACCACACTAATGTGTACATAGTTACTGTTGGAGATCAGATGGTACCACACTAATGTGTCCATAGTTACTGTTGAGATCAGATGGTACCGCACTAATGTGTCCATAGTTAGTGTTGGAGATCAGATGGTACCACATTAATGTGTACATAGTTACTGTGGAGATCAGATGGTACTGCATTTATGTGTACATAGTTACTGTGGAGATCAGATGGTACCACACTAATGTGTACATAGTTACTGTTGGAGATCAGATGGTACTGCACTAATGTGTACATAGTTACTGTGGAGATCAGATGGTACCACACTAATGTGTACATAGTTAGTGTTGGAGATCAGATGGTACCGCATTAATGTGTACATAGTTACTGTGGAGATCAGATGGTACCGCACTAATGTGTACATAGTTACTGTGGAGATCAGATGGTACCACACTAATGTGTACATAGTGTTGGAGATCAGATGGTACTGCATTAATGTGTACATAGTTACTGTGGAGATCAGATGGTACTGCATTAATGTGTACATAGTTAGTGTTGGAGATCAGATGGTACTGCATTAATGTGTACATAGTTACTGTGGAGATCAGATGGTACCGCACTAATGTGTACATAGTTACTGTTGGAGATCAGATGGTACCACACTAATGTGTACATAGTTACTGTGGAGATCAGATGGTACTGCACTAATGTGTACATAGTTACTGTGGAGATCAGATGGTACCACACTAATGTGTACATAGTTACTGTTGGAGATCAGATGGTACCACACTAATGTGTACATAGTTACTGTGGAGATCAGATGGTACCACACTAATGTGTACATAGTTACTGTTGGAGATCAGATGGTACCACACTAATGTGTACATAGTTACTGTTGGAGATCAGATGGTACCGCATTAATGTGTACATAGTTACTGTGGAAATCAAATGGTACTGCACTAATGTGTACATAGTTACTGTTGGAGATCAGATGGTACTGCACTAATGTGTACATAGTTACTGTGGAGATCAGATGGTACCACACTAATGTGTACATAGTTAGTGTTGAATATCCGATGGTACCACATTAATGTGTACATAGTTACTGTGGAGATCAGATGGTACCACACTAATGTGTACATAGTGTTGGAGATCAGATGGTACCGCATTAATGTGTACATAGTTACTGTGGAGATCAGATGGTACCACATTAATGTGTACATAGTTACTGTGGAGATCAGATGGTACTGCACTAATGTGTACATAGTTAGTGTTGGAGATCAGATGGTACTGCATTAATGTGTACATAGTTACTGTGGAGATCAGATGGCACCGCAGTAATGTGTACATAGTTACTGTGGAGATCAGATGGTACCACACTAATGTGTACATAGTTAGTGTTGGAGATCAGATGGTACCGCATTAATGTGTACATAGTTACTGTGGAGATCAGATGGTACCACACTAATGTGTACATAGTTACTGTTGGAGATCAGATGGTACTGCACTAATGTGTACATAGTTACTGTGGAGATCAGATGGTACCACACTAATGTGTACATAGTGTTGGAGATCAGATGGTACCGCATTAATGTGTACACAGTTACTGCGGAGATCAGATGGTACCACACTAATGTGCACATAGTTACTGTGGAGATCAGATGGTACAGCACTAATGTGTACATAGTTAGTGTTGGAGATCAGATGGTACTGCATTAATGTGTACAGAGTTACTGTGGAGATCAGATGGTACCACACTAATGTGTACATAGTGTTGGAGATCAGATGGTACCACATTAATTTGTACATAGTTACTGTGGAGATCAGATGGTACCACATTAATGTGTACATAGTTACTGTGGAGATCAGATGGTACCACACTAATGTGTACATAGTTAGTGTTGGAGATCAGATGGTACTGCATTAATGTGTACATAGTTACTGTGGAGATCAGATGGTACCGCACTAATGTGTACATAGTTACTGTGGAGATCAGATGGTACATAATTAATGTGTACATAGTTACTGTGGAGATCAGATGGTACCACACTAATGTGTACATAGTTACTGTTGGAGATCAGATGGTACCACATTAATGTGTACATAGTTACTGTGGAGATCAGATGGTACCACACTAATGTGTACATAGTTAGTGTTGGAGATCAGATGGTACTGCATTAATGTGTACATAGTTTCTGTGGACATCAGATGGTACCGCACTAATGTGTACATAGTTATTGTGGAGATCAGATGGTACCACACTAATGTGTACATAGTTACTGTGGAGATCAAATGGTACCGCACTAATTTGTACATAGTTACTGTGGAGATCAGATGGTACCATACTAATGTGTGCATAGTGTTGGAGATCAGATGGTACCACACCAATGTGTACATAGTTACTGTTGGAAATCAGATGGTACCAAACTGCTGTGTACATAGTTACTGTTGGAGATCAAATGGTACCACACTAATGTATGCATAGTTACTGTTGGAGATCAGATCGTACCGCATTAATGTGTACATAGTTACTGTTGGAGATCAGATGGTATTGTATTAATGTGTACAAAGTTACTGTTGGAGATCAGATGGTACCGCACTAATGTGTACATAGTTACTGTGGAGATCAGATGGTACCGCACTAATGTGTACATAGCTACTGTGGAGATCAGATGGTACCGCACTAATGTGTACATAGTTACTGTGGAGATCAGATGGTACCGCACTAATGTGTACATAGTTACTGTTGGAGATCAGATGGTACCACATTAATGTGTACATAGTTACTGTGGAGATCAGATGGTACCACACTAATGTGTACATAGTTATTGTGGAGATCAGATGGTACCGCATTAATGTGTACATAGTTACTGTGGAGATCAAATGGTACCACACTAATGTGTACATAGTTACTCTGGAGATCAGATGGTACCACGCTAATGTGTACATAGTTAGTGTTGGAGATCAGATGGTACCGCATTAATGTGTACATAGTTACTGTGGAGATCAGATGGTACCACACTAATGTGTACATAGTTACTGTGGAGATCAGATGTTTCTGCACTAATGTGTACATAGTTACTGTGGAGATCAGATGGTACCTCACTAATGTGTTCATAGTTACTGTAGAGATAAGATTGTACCACACTAATGTGTACATATTTACTGTTGGAGATCAGATGGTACCACACTAATGTGTACATAGTTATTGTGGAGATCAGATGGTACCACACTAATGTGTACATAGTGTTGGATATCAGATGGTACTGCATTAATTTGTACATAGTTATTGTGGAGATCAGATGGTACCACACTAATGTGTACATAGTTACTGTGGAGATCAGATGGTACTGCACTAATGTGTACATAGTGTTGGAGATCAGATGGTACTGCATTAATGTGTACATAGTTACTGTGGAGATCAGATGGAACCACACTAATGTGTACATAGTTACTGTTGGAGATCAGATGGTACCGCATTAATGTGTACATAGTTACTGTGGAGATCAGATGGTACCGCACTAATGTGTACATAGTTACTGTTGGAGATCAGATGGTACTGCACTAATGTGTACATAGTTACTGTGGAGATCAGATGGTACCACACTAATGTGTACATAGTTACTGTTGGAGATCAGATGGTACCACACTAATGTGTACATAGTTACTGTTGGAGATCAGATGGTACCACACTAATGTGTATATAGTTATTGTAGAGATCAGATGGTACCGCATTAATGTGTACATAGTTACTGTGGAGATCAGATGGTACTGCATTAATGTGTACATAGTTACTGTGGAGATCAGATGGTACCACACTAATGTGTACATAGTTACTGTTGGAGATCAGATGGTACTGCACTAATGTGTACATAGTTACTGTGGAGATCAGATGGTACCACACTAATGTGTACATAGTTAGTGTTGGAGATCAGATGGTACCGCATTAATGTGTACATAGTTACTGTGGAGATCAGATGGTACCGCACTAATGTGTACATAGTTACTGTGGAGATCAGATGGTACCACACTAATGTGTACATAGTTAGTGTTGGAGATCAGATGGTACCACATTAATGTGTACATAGTTACTGTGGAGATCAGATGGTACCGCACTAATGTGTACATAGTTACTGTTGGAGATCAGATGGTACTGCACTAATGTGTACATAGTTACTGTGGAGATCAGATGGTACCACACTAATGTGTACATAGTTAGTGTTGGAGATCAGATGGTACCGCATTAATTTGTACATAGTTATTGTGGCGATCAGATGGTACTGCACTAATGTGTACATAGTTACTGTGGAGATCAGATGGTACCACACTAATGTGTACATAGTTAGTGTTGGAGATCAGATGGTACTGCATTAATGTGTACATAGTTACTGTGGAGATCAGATGGAACCACAGTAATGTGTACATAGTTAGTGTTGGAGATCAGATGGTACTGCATTAATGTGTACATAGTTACTGTGGAGATCAGATGGTACTGCACTAATGTGTACATAGTTACTGTGGAGATCAGATGGTACCACACTAATGTGTACATAGTTACTGTGGAGATCAGATGGTACCACATTAATGTCTACATATTTACTGTGAAGATCAGATGGTTCCGCACTAATTTGTACATAGTTACTGTTGGAGAGCAGATGGTACTGCACTAATGTGTACATAGTTACTGTGGATATCAGATGGTACCACACTAATGTGTACATAGTTAGTGTTGGAGATCAGATGGTACCGCATTAATGTGTACATGGTTACTGTGGAGATCAGATGGTACCGCACTAATGTGTACATAGTTACTGTGGAGATAATTTGGTATCACACTAATGTGTACATAGTTAGTGCTGAAGATCAGATGGTACCTCATTAATGTGTACATAGTTACTGTGGAGATCAGATGGTACCGCACTTATGTGTACATAGTTACTGTGGAGATCTGATGGTACCACATTAGTGTGTACATAGTTACTGTGGAGATCAGATGGTACCACACTGTAGTGTACATAGTTACTGTTGTAGATCAGATGGTACCGTATTAATGTGTACATAGTTATTGTTGCGATCAGATGGTACCACACTGATGCCTATATAGTTACTGTGGAGATCAGATGGTACAGCACTAATGTGTACATAGTTAGTGTTGGAGATCAGATGGTACCGCATTTATGTGTACATGGTTACTGTGGAGATCAGATGGTACCTCACTAATGTGTACATAGTGTTGGAGACCAGATGGTACCGCATTAATGTGTACATAGTTACTATGGAGATCAGATGGTACCACATTAATGTGTACATAGTTACTGTGAAGAACAGATGGTACCACACATATATGTAAATAGTTAGTGGTGGAGATCAGATGGTACTGCATTAATGTGTACATAGTTACTGTGGAGATCAGATGGTACTGCATTAATGTGTACATAGTCATTGTGGAAATCAGATGGTACAATAATAATGTGTACATAGTTACTGTGGAGATCAGATAGTACCACACTAATGTGTACATAGTTACTGTGGAGATCAGATGGTTCTGCACTAATGTGTACATAGTGTTGGAGATTAGATGGTACTGACTAATGTGTACATAGTTACTGTTGGAGATAAGAAGGTACCACCCTAATGTATACATAGTTACTGTTGGAGATCAGATGATACCGCATTAATGTGTACATAGTTACTGTGGAGATCAGATGGTACCGCACTAATGTGTACATAGTTAGTGTTGGAGGCCAGATGTTACTGCATTAATGTGTACACAGTTACTGTGGAGATCAAATGGTACCACACTAATGTGTACATAGTTTTGGAGATTAGACGATACCACACTAATGTGTACATAGTTACTGTTGGAGATCCGATGGTAACGCATTAACGTGTACATAGTTACTGTTGGAGATCAGATGGTACTACACTAATGTGTACATAGTTACTGTTGGAGATCAGATGGTACTGCATTAATGTCTACATAGTTACTGTGGAGATCAGATGGTACCGCACTAATGTGTACATAGTTACTGTTGGAGATCAGATGGTACTTCACTAATGTGGACATAGTTACTGTGGAGATCAGATGGTACCACACTAATGTGTACATAGTTAGTGGTGGAGATTTAATGGTACGGCATTAATGTGTACATAGTTATTGTGGCGATGAGATGGTTCTGCACTAATGTGTACATAGTTACTGTGGAGATAATTTGGTACCACACTAATGTGTACATAGTTAGTGTTGGAGATCAGATGGTACCACATTAATGTGTACATAGTTACTGTGGAGATCAGATGGTACCGCACTAATGTGTACATAGTTACTGTTGGAGATCAGATGGTACTTCACTAATGTGGACATAGTTACTGTGGAGATCAGATGGTACCACACTAATGTGTACATAGTTAGTGGTGGAGATTTAATGGTACCGCATTAATGTGTACATAGTTATTGTGGCAATGAGATGGTTCCGTACTAATGTGTACATAGTTACTGTGGAGATCAGATGGTACCACACTAATGTGTACATAGTTAGTGTTGGAGATCAGATGGTACTGCATTAATGTGTACAGAGTTACTGTGGAGATCAGATGGTACCACACTAATGTGTACATAGTTACTGTTGGAGATCAGATGGTACTGCACTAATGTGTACATAGTTAGTGTTGGAGATCAGATGGTACTGCATTAATGTGTACAGAGTTACTGTGGAGATCAGATTGGACCACACTAATGTGTACATAGTTACTGTTGGAGATGAGGTGGTACCTCACTAATGTGTACATAGTTACTTTGTAGATCAGATGGTACCACACTAATGTGTACATAGTTACTGTTGGAGATCAGATGGTACTGCACTAATGTGTACATAGTTACTGTGGAGATCAGATGGTACCACACTAATGTGTACATAGTTAGTGTTGGAGATTAGATGGTACCGCATTAATGTGTACATAGTTATTGTGGTGATGAGATGGTACCGCACTAATGTGTACATAGTTACTATGGAGATGAGATGGTACCACACTAATGTGTACATAGTTAGTGTTGGAGATCAGATGGTACCGCATTAATGTGTACATAGTTACTGTGGAGATCAGATGGTACCGCATTTATGTGTACATAGTTACTGTGGAGATCAGATGGTACCGCATTAATGTGTACATAGTTACTGTGGAGATCAGATGGTACCACACTAATGTGTACATAGTTAGTGTTGGAGATTAGATGGTACCGCATTAATGTGTACATAGTTATTGTGGTGATGAGATGGTACCACACTAATGTGTACATAGTTACTATGGAGATGAGATGGTACTGCATTAATGTGTACATAGTTAGTGTTGAATATCCGATGGTACAGCACTAATGTGTACATAGTTACTGTGGATATCAGATGGTACCTCACTAATGTGTACATAGTGTTGGAGATCAGATGGTACTGCATTAATGTGTGCTTGGTTACTGTGGAGATCAGATGGTTCCACAATAATGTGTACATTGTTACTGTGGAGATCAGATAGTACCACACTAATGTGTACATAGTTAGTGTTGGAGATCAGATGGTACTGCATTCATGTGTACATATTTACTGTGGAGATCAGCTGGTACTGCACAAATGTGTACATAGTTATTGTGGAGATCAGATAGTACTGCACTAATGTGTACATAGTTACTGTGGAGATCAGATGGTACCTCACTAATGTGTACATAGTTACTGTTGGAGATCAGATGGTACCACATTAATGTGTACATAGTTACTGTGGAGATCAGATGGTACCACACTAATGTGTACATAGTTAGTGTTGGAGATCAGATGGTACTGCATTAATGTGTACATAGTTACTGTGGAGATCAGATGGTACCTCACTAATGTGTTCATAGTTATTGTGGAGATCAGATGGTACCACACCAATGTGGACTAAGTTACTGCTGGATATCAGACGGCATCTCACTAATGTGTACATAGTTACTGTGGAGATCAGATGGTACCATACTAATGTGTACATAGTGTTGGAGATCAGATGGTACCGCACTAATGTGTACATAGTTCTTGTGGAGATCAGATGGTTCCACACTGATGTGTACATAGTTACTGTTGGAGATCAGATGGTGCCTCACTAATGTGTACATAGTTAGTGTTGGAAATCAGATGGTACCGCATTAATGTGTACATAGTTACTGTGGACACCAGGTGGTACCACACTAATGTGTACATAGTCAGTGTTGGAGATAAGATGGTACTGCATTAATGTGTACATAGTTTCTGTGGACATCAGATGGTACCGCACTAATGTGTACATAGTTATTGTGGATATCAGATGGTACCACACTAATGTGTACATAGTTACTGTTGGAGATCAGATGGTACCGCACTAATGTGTACATAGTTACTGTTGGAGATCAGATGGTACCACACTACTATGTACATATTTACTGTTGGAGGTCAGATGGTACCACATTAATGTGTACATAGTTACTGTTGGAGATCAGATGGTATTGCATTAATGTGTACAAAGTTACTGTTGGAGATCAGATGGTACCGCACTAATGTGTACATAGTTACTGTGGAGATCAGATGGTATCGCACTAATGTGTATATAGTTACTGTGGAGATCAGATGGTACCGCACCAATGTGTACATATTTACTGTGGAGATCAGATGGTTCTGCACTAATGTGTACATAGTTACTGTTGGATGTCAGATGGTACCACAATAATGTGTACATAGTTAATGTGGCGATCAGATGGTACCACACTAATGTGTACATAGTTACTGTGGAGATCAGATGGTACCACACTTATGTGTACATAGTTATTGTGGCGATCAGATTGTACCGCATTAATGTGTACATAGTTACTGTGGAGCTCAGATTGTACCAGATTTATGTGTACATAGTTACTGTGGAGATCAGATGGTACCACACTGTAGTGTACATAGTTACTGTTGTATATCAGATGGTACCGTATTAATGTGTACATAGTTATTGTGGCGATCAGATGGTACCACACTAATGTGTACATAGTTACTGTGGAGATCAGATGGTACCGCACTAATGTGTACATAGTGATGGAGATCAGATGGCACCTCACTAATGTGTACATAGTTACTGTTGGAGATCAGATGGTACCACACTAATGTGTACATAGTTACTGTTGAAGATCAGATGGTACCACATTAATGTGTACATAGTTACTGTTGGAGATCAGATGGTACCACACTAATGTGTACATAGTGTTGGAGATCAGATAGTACTGCATTAATGTGTACACAGATTCTATGGAGATCCGATGGCTCTGTACTGATGTGTATATAGTTACTGTTGGAGATCAGATAGTACCACACTAATGTGTACATCGTAAGTGTGGAGATCAGATGGTACTGCCCTAATGTGTACATAGTTACTGCTGGAGATCAGATGGTACCACACTAATGTGTACATACTTACTGTTGGAGATGAGATGGTACCGCATTAATGAGTACATAGTTACTGTGGAGATCAAATTGTACCGCACTAATGTGTACATAGTTACTGTTGGAGATCAGCTGGTACTGTACTAATGTGTACATAGTTACTGTGGAGATCAGATGGTACCACACTAATGTGTACATAGTTCAAGTTGGAGATCAGATGGTACCACACTAATGTGTAGATAATTACTGTTGGAGAACAGATGGTACCACACTAATGTGTACATAGTTACTGTTTGAGATCAGATGGTACCACATTAATGGGTACATAGTAACTGTTGGAGATCAGATAGTACTGCATTAATGTGTACATAGTTACTGTGGAGATCAGATGGTACCACACTAATGTCTACATAGTTACTGTTGGAGATCAGATGGTACTGCACTAATGTACATTGTTACTGTGGAGATCAGATGGTTCCACACTATTGTGTAGAAAGTTAGTATTGGAGATCAGATGGTACCGCATTAATGTGTACACAGTTATTGTGGCGATCAGATGGTACCGCACTAATGTGTACATAGTTACTGTGGAGATCAGGTGGTACCGTACGAATGTGTATATAGTGTTGGAGATCAGATGGTACTGCATTAATGTGTACATAGTTACTGTGGAGATCAGATGGTCCTGCATTAATGTTTACATAGTTAGTGTTGGAAATCAGATGGTACTGCATTAATGTGTACACAGTTACTATGGAGATCCAATGGTTCCATACTGATGTGTACATAGTTACTGTTGGAGATCAGATGGCACCACACTAATGTATACATAGTAACTGTGGGGATCAGATGGTACTGCACTAATGTGTACATAGTTACTGTGTAGATCAGATGGTACCACTCTAATTTGTACATAGTTACTGTTGGAGATCAGATGGTACCACACTAATGTGTACATAGTTACTGTGGTGATCAGATGGTACCACACTAATGTGTACATAGTTACTGTTGGAGATCAGATGGTACCACATTAATGTGTACATAGTAACTGTTGGACATCAGATAGTACCAAATTAATGTGTACATAGTTACTGTGGAGATCAGATGTTACCGCACTAATGTGTACATAGTTACTGTTGGAAATCAGATGGTACTGCACTAATGTACATTGTTACAGTGGAGATCAGATGGTACGACACTATTGTGTACAAAGTTAGTGTTGAAGATCAGATGGTACCCCATTAATGTGTATATAGTTATTCTGGCGTTCAGATGGTGCTGCACTGATGTGTACATAGTTACTGTAGAGATCAGATGGTACCACATGAATGTGTACATAGTGTTGGAGATCAGATGGTACCGCATTAATGTGTACATAGATACTGTGCAAATCAGAAAGTATCATATTTATGTGTACATAGTTACTGTGGAGATCAGATGGTACTGCACTAATGTGTACATAGTTAGTGTTGGAGATCAGATGGTACTGCATTAATGTGTACGCAGTTACTATGGAGATCAGATGGTACCACATTAATGTCTATATAGTTACTGTTGGAGATCAGATGGTACCACACTAATGTGTAGATACTTACTGTTGGAGATGAGATGGTACCGCATTAATGTGTACATAGCTACTGTGGAGATCAAATGGTACCGAACTAATGTGCACATAGTTACTGTTGGAGATCAGCTGGTACTGCACTAATGTGTACATAATTACTGTGGAGATCATATGGTACTACACTAATGTGTACATAGTGTTGGAGATGAGATGGTAACACATTACTTTGTATGTAGTTATTGTGGTGATCAGATGGTACCACACTGATGCCTATATAGTTACTGTGGAGATCAGATGGTACAGCACTAATGTGTACATAGTTAGTGTTGGATATCCAATGGTACCACAGTAATGTGTACATAGTTACTGTGGAGATCAGATGGTACCGCATTTATGTGTACATGGTTACTGTGGAGATCAGATGGTACCTCACTAACGTGTACATAGTGTTGGAGACCAGATGGTACTGCATTAATGTGTACATAGTTACTATGGAGATCAGATGGTACCACATTAATGTGTACATAGTTACTGTCGATCTCAGGTGCTACCACACTAATGTGTACATAGTCAGTGTTGGAGATCAGATGGTGCTGCATTAATGTGTACCTAGTTACTCTGGAGATTAGATGGTACTGCACTAATGTGTACATAGTCATTGTGGAGATCAGATGGTACAATAATAATGTGTACATAGTTACTGTGGAGATCAGATGGTACCTCACTAATGTGTACATAGTTACTGTTGGAGATCAGATGGTACCACATTAATGTGTGCATAGTTACTGTGGAGATCATGTGGTACCACAGTAATGTGTACATAGTCAGTGTTGGAGATCAGATGGTACTGCATTTATGTGTACATAGTTACTGTGGAGATCAGATGGTACCGCACTAATGTGTTCATAGTTATTGTGGAGATCAGATGGTACCACACCAATGTGGACTAAGTTACTGCTGGATATCAGACGGTATCTCACTAATGTGTACATAGTTACTGTGGACATCAGATGGTACCATACTAATGTGTACATAGTGTTGGAGATCACATGGTACCACACTAATGTGTACATAGTTCTTGTGGAGATCAGATGGTTCCACTCTGATGTGTACATAGTTACTGTTGGAGATCAGATCATGCCTCACTAATGTGTACATAGTTACTGTGGAGATCAGATGGTGCACCGCTAATGTGTACATAGTTAGTGATGGAAATCAGATGGTACCGCATTAATGTGTACATTGTTATGGTGGAGATCATGTGGTACCACACTAATGTGTACATAGTCAGTGTTGGAGATCAGATGGTACTGCATTTATGTGTACATAGTTACTGTGGAGATAAGATGGTACCGCACTAATGTGTACATAGTTATTGTGGATATCAGATGGTACCACACTAATGTGTGCATAGTTACTGTTGGAGATCAGATGGTACCGCACTAATGTGTACATAGTTACTGTTGGAGATCAGATGGTGCCACACTACTGTGTACATAGTTACTGTTGGAGGTCAGATGGTACCGCATTAATGTGTACATAGTTACTGTTGGAGATCAGATGGTATTGCATTAATGTGTACAAAGTTACTGTTGGAGATCAGATGGTACCACACTAATGTGTACATAGTTACTGTGGAGATGAGATGGTATCACACTAATGTGTATATAATTACTGTGGAGATCAGATGGTACCACACCAATGTGTACATATTTACTGTGGAGATCAGATGGTTCCGCACTAATGTATACATAGTTACTGTTGGATGTCAGATGGTACCACATTAATGTGTACATAGTTACTGTGGCGATCAGATGGTACCTCACGAATGTGTACATAGTTACTGTGGAGATCAGATTGTACCACACTTATGTGTACATAGTTAGTGTTGGAGATCAGATGGTACCTCATTAATGTGTACATAGTTATTGTGGCAATCAGATTGTACCATTTTTATGTGTACATGGTTACTCTGGAGCTCAGATTCTACCAGATTTATGTGTACATAGTTACTGTGTAGATCAGATGGTACCATACTGTAGTGTACATAGTTACTGTTGTAGATCAGATGGTACCGCCTTAATGTGTACATAGTTATTGTGGTGATCAGATGGTACCGCACTAATGTGTACATAGTTACTGTGGAGATCAGATGGTACCGCACTAATGTGTACATAGTGATGGAGATCAGGTGGCATCTCAGTAATGTGTACATAGTTACTGTTGGAGATCAGATGGTACCACACTAATGTGTACATAGTTACTGTTGAAGATCAGATGGTACCACACTAATGTGTACATAGTGTTGGAGATCAGATAGTACTGCATTAATGTGTACACAGATTCTATGGAGATCCAATGGCTCCGTACTGATGTGTATATAGTTACTTTTGGAGATCAGATAGTACCACACTAATGTGTACATCGTAACTGTGGAGATCAGATGGTACTGCACTAATGTGTACATAGTGTTGGAGATCAGATGGTACTGCCCTAATGTGTACATAGTTACTGCTGGAGATCAGATGGTACCACACTAATGTGTACATACTTACTGTTGGAGATGAGATGGTACCGCATTAATGAGTACATAGTTACTGTGGAGATCAAATTGTACCGCACTAATGTGTACATAGTTACTGTTGGAGATCAGATGGTACCACGCTAATGTGTACATAGTTACTGTGGAGATCAGATGGTACCACACTAATGTGTACATAGTTAAAGTTGGAGATCAGATGGTACCACACTAATGTGTACATAGTTACTGTTGGAGAACAGATGGTACCACACTAATGTGTACATAGTTACTGTTTGAGATCAGATGGTACCACATTAATGGTTACATAGTAACTGTTGGAGATCAGATGGTACTGCACTAATGTACATTGTTACTGTGGAGATCAGATGGTTCCACACTATTGTGTAGAAAGTTAGTATTGGAGATCAGATGGTACCGCATTAATGTGTACATAGTTATTGTGGCGATCAGATGGTACCGCACTAATGTGTACATAGTTACTGTGGAGATCAGATGGTACCACACTTATGTGTATATAGTTAGTGTTGGAGATCAGATGGTACCACATTAATGTGTACATAGTTACTGTGGAATTCAAATGTTACCGCACTAATGTGTACATAGTTACTGTTGGAGATCAGATGGTACTGCACTAATGTGTACATAGTTACTGTGCAGATCAGACGGTACCACACTAATGTGTATGTAGTTAGTGTTGGAGATCACATGGTCCCTCATTGATGTGTACATATTTATTGTGGCAATCAGATGGTACTACACTAATGTGTACATAGTTACTGTGGAGATCAGATGGTGCCACACTAATATGTACATAGTTAGTGTTGGAGATCAGATGGTACTGCATTAATGTGTACATAGTTACTGTGGAGATCAGGTGGTTCCACATTAATGTGTACATAGTCATTGTTGGATATCTGATGGCAATGTATTAATGTGTACATAGTTACTGTGGAGATCAGACAGTACTGCCCTTATGTGTACATAGTTATTGTGGAGATCAGATGATACCACACTAATATGTACATTGTTACTGTGGAAATCAGATGGTATCTCACTAATGTGTACATAGTTACTGTGGAGATCAAATGGTACCACACTAATGTGTACATAGTTACTGTTTGAGATCAGATGGTACTGCACTTATGTGTACATAGTTGGTGAGGAGATCAGAATGTACCACACTAATGTATACATAGTTAGTGTTGGAGATCAGATGGTACCGCATTAATGTGTACATAGTTATTGTGGCGATCAGATGGTACCGCACTAATGTGTAGATAGTTACTGTGGAGATCAGATGGTACCACACTTATGTGTACATAGTTAGTGTTGGAGATCAGATGGTACCTCATTAATGTGTACATAGTTATTGTGGCGATCAGATTGTACCGCATTAATGTGTACATAGTTACTGTGGAGCTCAGATTGCACCAGATTTATGTGTACATAGTTACTGTGGAGATCAGATGGTACCACACTGTAGTGTACATTGTTACTGTTGTAGATCAGATGGTACCGCATTATTGTGTGCATCGTTATTCTGGAGATCCGATGGTACCGCATGAATGTGTATATAGTTACTGTGGAGATCAGAGGGTACCACACTAATGTGTACATAGTGTTGGAGATCAGATGGTACTGCATTAATGTTTACATTGTTACTGTGGCGATCAGATGGTACCGCACTAATGTGTACCTAGTTATTGTGGAGATGAGATGGTACCACACTAATTTGTACATAGTTACTGTGGAGATTAGATGGTACCGCACTAATGCGTACATAGTTACTGTTGGAGATCGGATGGTACTGCACTAATGTGTACGTAGTTACTGTTGGTGATCAGATGGTACTGGACTAATGTGCACATAGTTACTTTTGGAGATCAAATGGTACTGCTTTAATGTGTACATAGTTACTGTTGGAGATCAGATGGCATTGCATTAATGTGTACAAAGTTACTGTTGGAGATCAGATGGTACCGCACTAATGTGTACGTAGTTACTGTGGAGATCAGATGATACCGCATTAATATGTACATAGTTACTTTGGAGAGCAGATGATACCACACTAATGTGTACATAGTTACTGTAGAGGCCAGATGGTACCACACTAATGTGTACATAGTAATGTAGAGATCAGATGGTACCACACTAATGTGTTCATAGTTACTGTAGAGATCAGATGGTACCGCACTAATGTGTACATAGTTACTGTTGATATCAGATGGTACCACTCTAATGTGTACATAGTTACTGTTGGAGATCAGATGGTACTGGACTAATGTGTACATAGTTACTTTTGGAGATCAGATGGTACCGCAGTAATGTGTACATAGTTACTATTGATATCAGATGGTACCGCACTAATGTGTACATAGTTACTGTTGGAGATTAGATGGTACTGCAGTAATGTGTACATAGTTACTGTGGAGATCAGATGGTACCGCACTAATGTGTACATAGTTACTGTGGAGATCAGATGGTACCGCAGTAATGTGTACATAGTTACTGTAGAGATCAGATGGTACCACACTAATGTGCATATATTTACTGTGGAGATCAGATGGTACCGCACCAATGTGTACATATTTACTGTGGAGATCAGATGGTTCCGCACTAATGTGTACATAGTTACTGTAGAGACCAGATGGTATCACACTGTTGCTGTTGTATCTTTCGGGTTTTCCCGGTTAGGGTTTGCCACAGCAGAACTCCAGTCTGCTAATGATTGGCAGTAGATTTTTACGTACCGACTTGCCAGGCCTGATGCACAACCTTCAACGAAGGTACGCCCATTCACGCATGTCTCCACATAGAAGACGCTTTAGCTGAGAATCAAACAGGACAACGTCTTACTGTGAGGCGACAATGCTACTGCAGCACCATCACCACAGCTAATGTGTACATAGTTATGTAGAGATCAGATGGAACCACACTAATGTCTACATAGTTACTGTAGAGATCAGATGGTACCACACTGTGTACATAGTTACTTAGAGATCAGATGGTGCCACACTAATGTGTAGATAGTTACTCTGGAGATCAGATGGTACCACACTAATGTGTGCACAGTTACTGTAGAGATCAGATGGTACCGCACTGTGTACATATCAACTGTTCTTTAAAGATACATGTTTTTGGCTTATAGGGCATTGAGGAGGAGGATGGATCACTTTTTGCTGGGTTGTTCAGTATTTAGGGAATTGTGATCCAACTAGTCAAACAGTTATACATCATTTAGGTTCGGCATTTGGTTATATAAAGCTTAAATTATGAAATTAGTGGAGGGGTGAGATAATGTTTGCGTAAACATAATGAGTATTATATTTATTTAGTAGAATCTTTAAGTGATTTCCTAAATACAGATCTGGAGGATAAAATGTTGAGTTCTTTGCTGCGACTAATACTTTAGTAAGGAAGATTTCAGTACATGCTACATTAGAGACCAGGTTGCACAATTTTTTACTGAACTTAGGTATTTTTTTTGGACGTTAAAGGAGGACTAGACATGTGTCCTCATTGGCTGTTTATTTCCAATGTACCCTTCAGTTTGGTGTTTTGAAATGTTAAACCCTCAACATAATTGGTTAAAGCTTTTGCATGCATGTTAATAAAACCCACAACTCTCTTTGATGCCTGTCATGTAATGTTGAACATCCAAAGGAGAGCAACACATGAGTTTGGCACCTTCAAATGACACAGTGTTGTAGCAGGATGGAAACTGCAATCCAAGCACATGCTGAGCAGATTCCATATTCTTCTGATGTTCTCTGCATTAAAGGTGACTATGCAGTCCGTAAGCCATGCATGCTGCAGCATTCTCCAGCATCCCTTAACTCTGCTGCCTTAAAACTTCCCAAACTACAATGACATCTATTCCCACATGACTCCACTATCTACCCCTAATACATAATTAAAATCACCACTCATATTCTAGGCTCTTTCATTAATAGTAATTGACCAATATTCTTAAAAAAGTCCTGATTCTCTGTACCAGTCGAAGGAGCAAAACTGTTATGTAGCCAGCAATACTGGGAATTCTTCAAAAATATCAACATACAATAATATCACAACGACAGCTTCCAGTGTCCTCAACACTGTCATTTAAAGAAATATCAAAAATATAGCAACTGCTAGTTATGTGGTCCCTATTTCCACACACCAGACCCATTTATCACCCCCCAAAAAGTGTAAAATAAACATTCCATCCTTGTAGAAAAATAAAATCCTTATCAACCTTTTTAACTTTTCTACTTTATCAACGCTCTATTTCTACTTCAGTAAAGTGGTCACAATAAACTCAACAATGGCCAACCTGTTGCCTTCACTGTTTATCAACAAGTATCTTCTTGCTTCTCTTCCTATTACTCACTACTGTGCCAGTCATTACACCCTACTCTTCATCTCCCCTCTTCAGGGTCACCTTGGCTATTGTAACTAAGGTCCTCTGATCTCATGATAAACCCTAATTCAGCCCTAATACAAGCTCTCTGACTTTAGGCTATGGTCAGTCCTCTCAAAGTAAGCCTGAGCCTTCATGGATACTGACCTTCTAAGCATAATTCATCCCTCTTACTCAAAGTAAACCCTAATCCTTAGCCAATAGTGTTGTTATGGGTGTACTCATGGCTGCATTTTATCTTAGGGTTAGAGCAGACTGCTTGATGTGAAACAAATGCAGTTGGGGATGATTGTTAATTCTTGACTGAGATTACTGGTTCACCCGAGAATTGTTTATATTTAAGCTATTTACAAAGTAAAACCTTTGACTTTCATGCAGATTTATCATTAGTCTATTAAATTGAGCTGAAAGCTCATTTACATTATTTTATACTAAATTATAAGTTCCATTGAAGGCCATTGCACCTCAAAAGACATATAAAGTGCAGTGTCCCTCACCAATGAGTTTGGTAGTTAATAAAGTCCAGCGTCCCTCACCAATGAGTTTGGTAGTTAATAAAGTGCAGTGTCCCTCACCAATGAGTTTGGTAATCAGTAAAGTGTAGTGTCCCTCACCAATGAGTTTGGTAATCACTAAAATGCAGTACCCTTCATGAATGAGTTTGGTAATCAATAAAATGCAGTACCCCTCAGCAATGAGGTAGGTACTCAATAAATTGCAGCAACTATCGCCAATGAGTTTGGTAGTCAATAAAATGCAGTACCCTTCACCAATGAGTTTGGTAGTTAATAGAGTGCAGTGCCCCTCACCGATGAGTTTGGTAGTTAATAAAGTGCAGTGTCCCTCACCAATGAGTTTGGTAGTTAATAAAGTGCAGTGTCCCTCACCAATGAGTTTGGTAGTTAATAAAGTGCAGTGTCCCTCACCAATGAGTTTGGTAGTTAATAAAGTGCAGTGTCCCTATTAATAAACTGCAGTGTCCCTCACCAACGAGTTTGGTAGTCAATAAAATGCAGTAACTCTCACCAACAAGTTTGGTAGTTAATAAAGTGCAGTGTCCCTCACCAATGAGTTTGGTAGTTAATAAAGTGCAGTGTCCCTCACCAATGTGTTTGGTAGCTAATAAAATGCAGTAACTCTCACCAATTAGTTTGGTAGTTAATAAAGTGCAGTGTCCCTCACCAATGAGTTTGGTAGTTAATAAAGTGCAGTGTCTCTCACCAATGAGTTTGGTAGCTAATAAAATGCAGTAACTCTCACCAATGAGTTTGGTAGTTAATAAAGTGCAGCGTCCCTCACCAACGAGTTTGGTAGTTAATAAAGTGCAGTGTCCCTCACCAATGAGTTTGGTAATCAGTAAAGTGTAGTGTCCTTCACCAATGAGTTTGGTAATCACTAAAATGCAGTACCCCTCAGCAATGAGGTAGGTACTCAATAAATTGCAGCAACTATCGCCAATGAGTTTGGTAGTCAATAAAACGCAGTACCCTTCACCAATGAGTTTGGTAGTTAATAGAGTGCAGCGCCCCTCACCAATGAGTTTGGTAGTTAATAGAGTGCAGTGCCCCTCACCGATGAGTTTGGTAGTTAATAAAGTGCAGTGTCCCTCACCAATGAGTTTGGTAGTTAATAAAGTGCAGTGTCCCTCACCAATGAGTTTGGTAGTTAATAAAGTGCAGTGTCCCTCACCAATGAGTTTGGTAGTTAATAAAGTGCAGTGTCCCTATTAATAAACTGCAGTGTCCCTCACCAACGAGTTTGGTAGTCAATAAAATGCAGTAACTCTCACCAACAAGTTTGGTAGTTAATAAAGTGCAGTGTCCCTCACCAATGAGTTTGGTAGTTAATAAAGTGCAGTGTCCCTCACCAATGTGTTTGGTAGCTAATAAAATGCAGTAACTCTCACCAATTAGTTTGGTAGTTAATAAAGTGCAGTGTCCCTCACCAATGAGTTTGGTAGTTAATAAAGTGCAGTGTCTCTCACCAATGAGTTTGGTAGCTAATAAAATGCAGTAACTCTCACCAATGAGTTTGGTAGTTAATAAAGTGCAGTGTCCCTCACCAATGAGTTTGGTAGTTAATAAAGTGCAGTGTCCCTCACCAATGTGTTTGGTAGCTAATAAAATGCAGTAACTCTCACCAAATTAGTTTGGTAGTTAATAAAGTGCAGTGTCCCTCACCAATGAGTTTGGTAGTTAATAAAGTGCAGTGTCTCTCACCAATGAGTTTGGTAGCTAATAAAATGCAGTAACTCTCACCAATGAGTTTGGTAGTTAATAAAGTGCAGCGTCCCTCACCAACGAGTTTGGTAGTTAATAAAGTGCAGTGTCCCTCACCAATGAGTTTGGTAATCAGTAAAGTGTAGTGTCCCTCACCAATGAGTTTGGTAATCACTAAAATGCAGTACCCCTCAGCAATGAGGTAGGTACTCAATAAATTGCAGCAACTATCGCCAATGAGTTTGGTAGTCAATAAAACGCAGTACCCTTCACCAATGAGTTTGGTAGTTAATAGAGTGCAGCGCCCCTCACCAATGAGTTTGGTAGTTATTAAAGTGCAGTTTCCCTCACCAATGAGTTTGGTAGTTAATAAAGTGCAGTGTCCCTCACCAATGAGTTTGGTAGTTAATAAAGTGCAGAGTCTATCACCAATGAGCTTGGTAGTTAATAAAGTGCAGTGTCCCTCACCAATGAGTTTGGTAGTTAATAAAGTGCAGTGTCCCTATTAATTAATTAATTTATTTATTTTACATTTGTTGACCAGGATAGTCCGACTGGATATATGTCCATTTTCAGCGGAGGCCCAGGGAGAAAAGCTCCAACAGGGTTAACAATGACAGATAGTTACAATAAATAGAGTTTAGGAAAAGACATATAGACAGTTTACATAGTTTCAAAGAAAAACAATATTACAATAGCAAATGCAATCTGTTACATTTTATTATATTCAAGATAATTAGCAACTAGTAGAGTCAGTTGGACAAGAAATGGCCTAGTCTTTAGCTAATATTTTTTATTATAGATTGATCTTTTTAGGTTGAATTACTCATAGGACTGTTGTGGTTTGGAGAGGGTAGATTTATTTTAGGAGTTAATCTGGGTTTGTGCAAGGACAAAGCCAGTGTGATTTATAGTGGAGTTTTAGCTCTTTTTTGAATTGTATTAGTGAAGGTATAAGCGTGGGGTTATTGGGAAGGGAGTTCCAAACCTTGCCAGTGGTATTAGCATACAATGTGTCTCCGCCTAGGTTATAGGATTTGCTTATTTGGACTAGGAGTTTGTTTGATGAGCGAAGTGAACTTAAGTTGGTATAAGGGGTTATTATGTATTTTAGAGCAGGGGTGTTTTCAGGATATTTAAGGATTTTAAAGACTTCTATGAGTTGGTACTGCTGGAGAAGATTTGGGAGTTCAATCCAGTCAAGCTTTTTCAGGTTAATACAATGGTGTGTTCTATAGGGTAAGCCAGTTACAAATCTAGCAATGTGATTATAACTAGATGAGAGTTTGTTAAGGTCAGATTTGTTAAGGTTAGTGAGGACGAGGGAGGCATATAGTAGGGTGGATAGGAGGTGAGAGCGGGCAGTAGCTAGTCTAGCAGCTGGAGTTAGGTAGGTTTCTATCCTATATAAGGACCCAAGTTTTTTGTTTACTGTTTTAATAGTTTGGTTGATGTGAATATCAAATCGAAGTTTATTGTCAATGTTTACTCCTAATAGTTTAGCATGGGTATCGGGGGAGATAATGGTTCCATTATTGTATAGTGAATTGTGTGATAGGAGTTTTGTTAGTTGGGTAGAAGAGAAGTAGTTTGGTTTTCTTTGGGTTTAGGATGAGTTGATGGTCAGTGAGCCAATTTTCAACTATGGTAAAGCTGTGTTGGGTAGTTAATAAACTGCAGTGTCCCTCACCAATGAGTTTGGTAGTCAATAAAATGCAATACCCTTCACCAATGAGTTTGGTAGTCACAATGAACACACAGGTAGTTATTACAACTGAACACTCCCTGTGGCTACTGTATTTCTCAATGCTAAGTCATGAAACTTATATCATAGTTTTTATTTTGAATTTTCTTTTAAATTTAATTTAAAAATGCACCTATCTTGCCTTATGCTTTGCTGCCACACATTCATTAGACCCAAAGTACAAGTCAGGATATTGTAACTGCGCAAGTCATGCTAATAGGCACTGCACATGCACTGAGTATTTGGAAATCATCCTGCTGAATTACATCTGCTCAAAGAGATGAATAAGAAATTAAGCTCTCTTTATACAATAGCATTATTTTCTAAATGTACAGCTTTTTTAACTATACCATTGTATAACAGCAGTACACTATACCAGGGTCATGATTAATTCATATTTTACCCACAGTGGTTGAGATCTAATTTGGTTCCTCAAGCTGTTGGGTAAAATATCAGCTACCCACTCCCTCATATGGAGTATTGCTATATCCTCAAGGCTTCTTTGGAGAAATCCTTAACTATATTACTGCCTCTCTGGTTCTACATTATAATCCTTGTGTTTTGTTCTAGCACCTGCCCTAACATCTACTGTGACTTCACTAGACTTCTAGAACTCTGGCACCACTTCTAGAACACACATGATCAGAATCTGTTAATGAGCTAAATGTGAGCTGTGAGCACAGCCAGAATACTGTTAAGCAGTGCAATGAAAGGTGATAAGATTCTGTATTACTGCTGTACTTCTACAACTTAGTATACATTACATAGTACTAGATGATAATGCTCCTTACTACAGCAAATGCACTGAATTAAGGAAACTGCTGTAAATAAGCAGCTCAAGATTCTAGACTGCTACAGCATAGTAATAAAATGTTACTATAAATAAAACATCAGCAATAAAATTTGCATCAGGATTCTAAAAATCTATTAGACTGCATTGCTACTACTGCATAGTGAATATGACTAACCATGTAAACTTGTTATAATGTACTTAACTCCTAAAACAAATACATCCCCTAAATCATGTCATAACTCAATGCCTACATTAGCAGAAAAATAAACAGAAATCAAATAGATTCAAAGAATGTGATGGCTGTGTCAAATGGCACCAGTGAGGTCTTTAGAAGAGAGACAGAAATGTTTCCACTATGAATGGTGAAAGTGAATGCCTTGAGGATCGGAATTCCCAAACTGTATTTGCTGGAAAAAAAACCTACTGAAAAACACTTTTTTAAGTGTTTTTGTAGGGGGCAAGCCTTCCTGACCACCGAAGCTTATATATTCCAATTCCACGGTCACATCAACTTGAAGAAGGGGGAAATTCCCCCAGAAAGGGTGTCACTGCCAGCATAACTTGCCAACAGAGATTTCATACGGCAGAACTGATTGTAGGCAGGTTGAAACTTTAGCAACTGAAGCTTGAGCATTCAGTCTTTGTCCACCAGCAGGTTATCCTCCAGAAACTCTGCAAAAGAAAGTGGGATCATGGAAATTACCCTACTCATCAGAGTTTGACTTCATAGACTTAGGATTTACTGAATGTAGAAGTAAAAAAAAAAAAAAAAAAAAACGAAGGACTGCATCTGTAAAAGAATTCAGAGCAATCCTTGTTGTATGTTAACTTCCACAATTGCTTAGTTTGATTCTCCAGTCTTCTTCAGTCAGGGAAGGTAAAAGTTTCCAGAAAAAAACTTTACAAGATTCTCATTGTTTTGTTAGAAGCAGCTTGTTGCTATTCATTGTCTGCACATATTTAAATAAAGAACAGCTTTATTCTAATAACACCAAACTACACATAGGAGGCAAAGAACAAAAGAAACAAGATTTTTTTTTATTATTTTCTATTAATAATATGTGGAGGTACATTTGATTAATGAAAGAAAGTGCTTATTCATGCAATAAAGATAGTCTGAAAGTGGGCAGCACAAGTAATAACCACTGCCATTTTATTGTTAGCAGGTCAAGTCATTATGGAAAAGTCACTGCAGTGATACGGGACTTGAAAATCTGTAGTGATAGCATTAAATTAAATAAAGGATGCTGTTTTGATATTAAGAGCATGAGCTTCGTTACTAGTTTGGTTCCTGAATGTGATTTGAATGCGTTTTGATCAGTGACATAACATACAATTAAAAAATAACAAAACAGACTTTCAGCAATCAAAGTATAATAATTGCATGCACCATTGTTTTTTGGTTATTACACTTATAGTATTTTCCTGATTACTAGTTTTGTGTTAGTTAGCATTTTCAGTTCTTCAGTTCCAGATCTTTTAACTATGAAGCTAACGTGAAAGGACATTGTTAAGATTTAAACTAAAAAAAATCTAGCCTCATCAAATCTTATTCAGACAGACTGGTCATTTGACCACTGGAATTACTATTATAAGGATGCCTGGTGTTAAATATAGGGTATGTCAGAGGTTAATTTTGCCACTGCACCATTATATCACCTGTGGGATATGTGTTTGTTCCCTGCAGTGTTGACCTGTTGTGCTAGATTCCCCTGAGAGAATATATGAAATCATAAAATAACATACCTGTGGCAATCCTGGACTATATTTGCCACTTTCACCAATGTGTGGCACACATACCGCTACATGCCAAATATGTTCCTAGCTTAATGGCATGTGTGCACATTGTAGTGCAGGCTGCCATGGTTACATCCATGATATACCTGATGAAGAAATATGCATATGTATTCTGATGACTAAACCATTCACACTAGTAGGTCTGTCCATTACATTAAGTGTACATACTAGTTCCTTTTAAATCTCCTACAGATGCCTGGGCAGTTGTCACCAGACCAGCTCCCACATCCAAGCCATTGCCAAGAATGGACAGGAATACCAGGGATTCTTCAGCCTCTGTGTTGGTGGTCCACCTTCAGTGGTGGATCTGCCTTTGGCTATATTCTATGCCATGGCCTTGGCATGCAGTAGCATGTTGATGACCCTATGATCCACCTCTGTTATATTATGACTACCCACAACACGTACACCACTCCTTGTTAGAACTTGTCCCAGAAGACCTCATCAGCTTTACCCTTCTCAAGGATGCATATTATGTTTGTGTAATGCCTGTCAAAACACTTCTGTCTCCAGTTGTTGCTGTTCTCTCACTCCCAAGACAAGACATCAACATCTTTAAGTTAAATATGTGGATCACTGTGTGTGAATGCCTAGCTGCCCTTTCCAGTCATCAGTGTGTCAGCACGGTCCCCTGCACTGTTTTTTGAAGACAGAGCTGTCTGTTAAGGTGCTGTCACAATTCATATCATGTGCCACAGTGATGGAAATAATGGTTATGTTGCCACTACTCACCATCCATTGGCTCTGTGCTGATAGCACATGCTGTGACTTATGTAATGGAGGCCTTATATCTCCCAAAGTATATCCTTTGGTCAGTGTGCATACAGTACACTGTTCTTCACCATGCACAATAGGACAGTAACTTGTTCTGACCTTGTTACCTGTAAGGGTGAGCCCCGACAATGCAGGATGATAACCTGTCCTGACCTTTTACTCTGTTCCCTGTTAGGGTCAGTTCCCCAAAGCAGGATTGTAAGCTGTCTTGCTCTTATTCTCTGTTCTGGATCAAAGTGATTCCCATCTGCAACATGACAGTCACTTGTTAGGCGCTGAGTTATGTTACTCCAAACATACCTCTACTTAGTATCTGTTCCTGTTGCTTCCATGCAGTTGTGTGCATCCTGAAATCCCGAGGTTCATTGCCTGTTTCCCTGTCTGATGTCATTATGCCTATACAGCAGGACTCTGGGTAATCTGCTATATTCTAATTCCTAAGTTGCTTAACAAAATACAGTCTCCCACAATACGGTGAAGGCTATTTTATTACGCTAGTCTGGACCTTGAAGTGTAGTAATTATGCTAATGAGGTGATTTATCATAATCTCTGTGTGAATATAGGGTTGTATCACAGAGAATATTGCTTCTATGGAACCATCTTCCAGTCCACATTAAGCAAAGTACTTCTCTTACTCTGTTCAAATGTTATTTGGATGAATGGATGGGTCATTGCAAATTCACCCCTGGTTTAGTGCTTCTTTTCCTTATGGAGACTAGAAACGCAAAGGTCTCAACAAATCCTTGTTTGCCCTGTCTCTGGGTTATTTGAATGTAAAATAAAAGCACGAAAAAACTACCATGGGAATGGAAGGCTAGGCTTTTTAAGATCCTCACAGTTCAATAGATTGTAAGTTCATATGAACCTATGATCTCAGAATCTATTCTAGCCCACAGTCACTGTTCCTTTGCTTGACTTTTCCTGTGTTTGGCCATTGTGCACAGTGCACTTGTGTCTGGGCACTATGAACTGTGGTGCACCTGGCCCTTACTGGTGATACTTTGCATCATAGAACTTCACTGCCCAGTGATGCAAGTCACCTGATGTTCTGTACGTATGGCAGGGCTACAATTTCCATCCTTATGTTGACCTTCAGAGTAGACATGTCCTCTTCAGGTGTTGATTTTAACAGGGCTCCCACCTGATGCAGCCAGGAAACTAAAATCTTCTTCCACCTGCTGCACAGGGACTATAGGGAGCACTTGCTGAGCTGGTATGATGGCCCTTTCTATAGGACTGATGCCCGGCACCAGTTTGCCAGGGTGGTAAGTGATGCGACTGACATCACCCACCATAGTGGACAGTGCAAGTACAAGTATAGTAATCTGTGGAGGTGCCATTTGGACCTGCTCAATCAGGGAATGCAGAAGGTGCAGAGGGTAGTGAAAATGAGGCAACTTTATACTGCAAGCACTCTATACTAGGTTTGGCATTGTACATTTTGACTATCACCTCTTGCTGTAATTGCCTTCTGTTGTCAGGGGTATGCAATATTGATTATTGTCAGTTTTATATTTTACAGAGGTTGATGAGATAGGTAGGCTACCTGCCTGGATTCTAAGGAGAGAAGACAGTCCCTCAAGGTGGTAAGTGTCATTTATAGTTGAATAAACTGTTACAAACATGTATACTACTCTGTTGTATTTGTTTCTCTTTTTTTTCTTTTTACAAGGTCAGTTGTTACTCACACTAAGACGTGGTGGGGTCATCAGTGGCCAAATATCTGAAAACTGTAGACAACACTCATCAATTTATTGTGTTTCTTTCAATGCGTTCTGCAGTCTGTATTAAATTTAAGAAATATATCTGTTTTCAGACTCATCTGAAAGGTACATGCTTGATGTAATGTTTTCTCAAAGGCATTTAAATGGAAAGTAAAATAAGTTTTCGGCCCTGTGAGAACATTTACACGTCTAAGCTAGTGCTTTATCTACTACCTAAAACAAAATGTCGTTTTTTCTGACCACCTAATGCAATGAACATAAATTTTTTGCAAAGGCATACTGTTGTGAAAGATCAATTACATGCCCAAGGATGGAAGAGAGGTTAGTTTAGTACTGCTATAATCGCAATACTTCATGACCTCAGTTTATTTCAGAATTTTTTGGATTCATTTCATAAGAGAAATTTTTGGTATGTCTAGAAATTATGTGAGACGAAAGGAATAAAATAACTTCTTACAAGCACAGGGCTATTCAATAGGAACATGTCCTTGTACTATGCAAGGTTGATTGTGCAGCCTATCAAAACTGGGTGATGGAATCCATGTCTGCTACCCCGGTTCTAGCTTGAAATTCAAGACAGATGTAGAAAGAGCTCTGAGAAGAGTATACGTTCTTAAGTTTCATTCATAAGGATTATGACTGTTTATTCATTACAGCACACTGTAGGATTTCACAACTACTTCTACAGCCTGACTTTGTATGTCAGTGGCATTTATGTCAGGAGTTCATGCCCCCTGATATGTCAGAAACACACAGAAGGCAGCATATTAAATGTCTCCAGCACTGAAATGAGAATGAGCATACATGCTTTGTACTGGAAAAGACAAAGGACGTTCCTCCAAAGGCTATGACTGGGTATGAGAATTAAAGTCGAATTTGTCATTATGATAATAATATAAACAGTGCTACAGATACTGATAACAATTCAAAGATGGACAATCAAACAGAAGAAGCATTTGTATGACTCAGTGACATACATCATCGATGGGGAGCTTGAGTATGTGTGATGCTAACTGGGACACATTCCCTTGAGCAACATTTTGTGAACATTGATTTTTTTTGTCACTCCTTTTCCATGTGTACTTACTTTTCATATGCATTTTTGCTATGACAGATGATGTATTTTCACTTTTGATATCAATTTTGTTTTTGCATTATGCACTTCACTCCTCTGGAGTTTGGTTCATGACTGAAAAGGGTCAATTGAACACTCCACTTATCTGATTACCAAATTTCAAATACATAAATAAATAAATAAATAGACAACATAACATAACTGAAAAGTGATACGGTTGCTTCTGAATGAATTATATTTGGAATACTTTGAAATTGGAGCAACACAGGTGCCAATGTAACATGGATTTAAATGTAGACATTTTTGTCAGTGCAATCTAACAGAATTGTAATCTTTTATTAGTCTTTCTGACTGTTTCAGTTTTAATAAATTAAATTTTGCCCTGAAATAATTGTACGCCTGAAGAAAACTGTCTATACCAGAAGTGACAAAAATAATGCAAATTAGGAAAATAAATGCTACTTACCTGAACTTGAACTTGTAACTATCCCAATATGTCTTTCAGATCAACCCACTCTGCTCCTGTAACTGATTCTTACACTTCAGGATTTAGCAGGATGGGGGAAATGTAGTCCTGATTGTGGGATTCAGAGGTCCATACCACATATAGTATGAAGCGTAGTATACATGCGGTAAGAATGTAATATACATGCAATATGAAGTGTAGTATGCATGCGGTATAAAGTGTAGTACACATGTGGTGTGAGGTATAGTATATATGCAGTATGAAGTGTAGCATGCATGCAGCATAAAGTGTAGTACACATGTGGTATGAAGTATGGTATGCATGCGGTATAAAGTGTAGTTACATGCAGTATGAAGTGTGGTATGCATGCGGTATAAAGTGTAGTATGCATGCGGTATAAAGTGTAGTACACGTGGTGTGAGGTATAGTATATATGCAGTATGAAGTGTAGCATGCATGCAGCATAAAGTGTAGTACACATGGTATGAAGTGTAGTATACGTGTGGTATAAATGGAATCACAGTTTCGGCACTGTTGCACATGTAATTCCCAAGCAGAATGCCATGTATACCAGCTGTATACCACAGTGACAACTGACACACTGAACAGACAGACAACTGACACACTGAACAGCCACATTGTGCACTGTACACTTCTCTGGCAGACTTTGAAGTGGTAAACCTGGTGGCCAACTAGGATTTACAACAGGCAGTACTGTACACCCCCAACTACAATGGAAAAAGAGAAGGTGCTCTGAAACAGGTCATATGAAGCAATGTCCTGAACATAAATACACAAGTTAAGGCTATGCTTGAACTGCCTAGACTCTAAGACATTGTTATTGAACTCAGTAACAAATCATGAATAATGCAGAGGTAATTGGTAAAAAAAAAACAATAAACTATTACAATAGGGCATTGCTCTCCTGAAAGGCCTGATCTATATCTATATCTATATCTATATCTATATCTATATCTATATCTATATCTATATCTATATCTATATCTATATCTATATCTATGTGTGTATTGTTACTGAAATATGGTTTTAGCATAGTGATAGCACACCTAGCGTGTTTGTTTTCAGTGCCTGTCACTTGTTCAGACCCACCTCCAAAAATGGGTGTGTTGTTGTTGGTGGTGACATGTCCATATTCTTAAGAAGACAAATCCCGTTAAGACTCATAAGACAAGACAACGCTCTAGAACTTTTCCATATCCTACCTACCACCAGTAAAAATACATGCCACGTCACATCCACCTATCATACTCCCTACATGTCATCTGCAATCCACAATATAGTTCAAAAACTGGATTCCCTCCCCATTCAACCAAACACTATTGTCCTGCTAGATTACAACTATCCTTTCATTAAGTGGGTAACCTACACTACTACAAATAAGTATGCATAATGCTTCCTAGATTTGAAAAACACTAGCTCCATAAACCAAATAGTTCATATCTCAGATGGGAGTTCAAAAATATTGGATCTAGTCCTCACCACTATAACTCCACTGTGCCCTACATCTATAGTTCCCTCATCACTGGTCAAATATCACCACCATTCAGCAATATTCACTATTTGATCTACCTATCAGACCTTTCTGTCATTAGAGATTTTTAAAGGGCAACTCTATTACAGCATGCAGATGACCTGATGACATTTAAGTACCTCCTTCCTCTCATTGACTCTGTCTCACACCCTGTTACATTTAGTCAGTTTCTGTGGTCACCTAACTGTTTGCATTGTGGCATCAGTCCCCATCAGACACAAATATTTATTTATTTATTTTATGTTTGTTTACCGGGATAGTCTGACTGGGTGAAAAACCCATTTTCAGCGGAGACCCGGGGGGAAAAACCTCATAAGGTAAAATGAATACAATACAGTACTATATTCAGGAAGAAACCCATATTGTGGAATCCATGTATAAACAAACTATACAAGGAAAGCAAAAAAAATTATTGTCTGTAAGAATGAGCTAAGTACCCCAACCTCTAAAAGTGAACTCAGAAAGATAAACAAAGAACTTAAAAGCATAATCAAGTCCTTAAAACTTAACTATGAACTGAAAATTGCCACTTGTGTAAAGGACAACCACAAGACCCTTCATAACTATCTCAAAATCCTTAGAAGCAATACCCAACACTGCACTGAACTAATGTGTGAAATATACTAATCTCCATACTTACTGGTTGATAAATGTATTTATTTATTTTTTGGTAATGCCTCGCTCCCCCTGCGTCACTCTGACAGCCATCCCTAGTGCCCCACAACCATCACCAGGTCTGCCAGTCAGTGCATACTATCCCTGGACTATGATTGAATTACTGCTGTGCCCAATGTGGAAACTCAAATATACTTCTTCTTAACACTTTTGAAGGATTGTGCATTGTGCAAACCACACCAAACCAGTCTAAGCTCCTGTACAAAGTTGACTTCAGCAAGTCTCCACACACCCCCAGCTGAAATACATTGTGATTGGCTTCCTGGCCTCTGCCGTTTAGAGCCTATCACATTGTATGTCCGTACACATGTCACTCCCCTCCTCAGATGGGTCCACCCATCTTCCTTGCCAGTGCTTCAAATGCCTGAGCTACTAATTGAACCTGGGTCACCTGGGACATAATAAAAATGTTAATCCCTCTTTTCCATGGCACTGGCTTAAATTTAGCTCACACTTTACATCTATGTCTCCAACAAAATCATTCCCCATCACATATTGGCATGCCCACATCCGCTACTCAGATTACCTTGGAACAAGTCCTGAGGCTCTCTCTAAGTCTAAGAACACCAGTTACTTGGGTTTAAACAATATACCAGGTTGTTTACTTCTCAGCTCCAAGCACAGTCTTATAGGCTCATTACTAACCTAGTCTCAACCTCTCCACTGAATTTGTGGCTAAGGTATAAACCTTGGCTGTAGATGACTGCCTCTGTTGAAGTGACACCCCCGACCCCATGAGCCTAATTGGGAAAATTGGGGTTGTGGATGGTGGGTGGTGGATGGATGGTGTGGAGAACTACTATAGTCATCCCATTCAACAAAGAAGGACCCACCACTGACCCTGGTAATTTTAAACCTATATGCCTAGCTGATCTTTTCAGTAAGGCAATACAGCAAATCATTATTAAACCTATTTACAATGATATCAGCAGTCTAAAATCCCTTGACTGAAACCAGTTTAAGTTTGTTAAAGGTTGATCCTGCCTTATAAACACAGCAAACTTCTTTGAAGAAGTCACTGATGCATCAGATGCAGGAACGTTGGGACAATCTGCTTACCTTGATCCAGCTATGGCCTTGGACACCATCCTACATTTTGGCATTATGTACAAGCTATCAAATTAAATGTAACCCCCCCTTGTAACCTGGTGGATAACAAACTGTCTCACTGACAGAAGCCAAGCTATTAGCACAGAGGGCATGCTGTCATCCAAAAGGCTTGTTTCCAGAGTCATCCTTCCAGTATCAGTTCCTAGGCAATTTTTCTTCTGTATTTACTTTTCTGATGTCTAATGCCTGTTGTTAACTAAGATTGTGGATGATTGTAAATTTGGAGGTGCTATAAGAAACTCTCCAGGCAGGGTTGCCAGATTTCTGACTGGCCAGGTAGGGACAAACTAAGTGAAGGCTAAAAAAAGGTTTTTCACTGTAAGTGAAGACTAAAAAAAAAAAAAAAAAAGTCTTCCACACCAGGGTCCTTAATGCGTAACATTAGAGTTCCACATTAAACAAAAGTAGCTCAGTGTTTAATCGGGCCAATCAAAAATAAATAAACACGGAGCTGCTTTTGTTTAATGCAAAACATCGCAGTTCTGCATTAAACAGAAGTATCAATCAAAAATCGCTAAACACAGAGCTACTTCTGTTTAATGCGGAACATCGCAGTTCCGCATTAAACAGAAGTAGCTTTGTTTTGCGATTTTTTTGATTGGCCCGTATACCGGTATAAGGGCCAATCAAAAATCGCTAAACACAGAGCTACTTCTGTTTAATGTGGAACTGCGATGTTCCGCATTAAACACAAGAAGCTCTGTGTTTAGCGATTTGTGATTGGCCCGTATGCCGGTATATGGGCCAATCAAAAAAAAACAAAACAAAAAAAAAAAAAACAAAGTGGAGGCTGCCCGGATTTAAACCAGCAGTGCAGGACTCGGGATCAGACTGCTGATCTCGGGACAGTCCTGTTCAAATAGGGACGTCTGGCAACTCTGTCTCCAGGTGACTTCCAGATTCTCCAGGATAGTCTAACCCATTAAAATCAATGTCACCAGGACCATGGCCTTATGATAAATGACAAGAACTGTAGTATAGTGCCTTTGGCGAACATGGGCACCCAAGCATGTACTACATATATGAGACCCCTTTGAAAATTGACACAGTTATTATGGACCTGGTCACGTTCATTGACAATTGACTATCTTTTGACCACCACATATCTACTGTCATAAGGAAATCTTTTTATCTAGCCAGTCTGATTACCAAAGTTATATCTTCTAGGTCAAAGGCCCTTATCAGACCCATAATAAAATGTAATGCCCCTTACAGATAAACTTGTCTAAGCATATCCCAACTTAAAAGACTGCAGCTGTTTCTCGCAAAGAAAGCAATTGACATATTTTCCATGTGCTATGTAGACCACCTTACAGAATTTTCTCTTTTCTGTTTATTACAGACTTTTGAAAGGGAACCTTTGCCTCACCTACATAGCCATGAAAGATATAATTAAGTGACCTCCTACACATGCTCAGATAAGCAACACTGTAAACATCAGCTCAAAGGATTGAAACTGTCACAACAGCATAAAAAAAAATCCGTTGCTTGAGATCTGTCAAAAAATCCCTCCTTTATCTTCCAAACCTTCTTCAAATGCAACCTACATGAATGGTTGAGAAACTGTAACTTCTCCCTTGGTCTGCCCCTTCACATCCTCATTGAAAGGAGAAGAAATTAGGTAGTCATTAGTTTGTGCTGTAGGGTACTGATGAAATTGTATTCTAAGGTTTGACTACAAATGATCTCTCTGATCATTAGTGTAGGATGAGTCTATGGACCTATAAACACTGTAAAAGGAAATAACTAAAGACAGGATGCATGAAAGCTTAGTAACAGAAAATGATGACGTGGCCTGACAGGCTTCCTTGATAAATTGGTTGGAAAACCTGTACAAATAGTTGATTTAACCAAGAATTAAAAACTAACACTTGCCTGTATTCACTAGAATAGAACCGCTGACATAGCCATACACCTAGAGAGCTCTTATAGGATACTAGATCAATATAGTTGATTTAACCAATGATTTTGCGAACTAACACCTGTCTGTATTCACTAGAATAGAATGGCTGAGATACATATACACCTAGAAAGCTCTTATGGGATACTAGCTCAATAATGAGTCATTGAGGGACAGTTCATTACATATGGGTATTTTGTTGCAACATTTGTAGGGTGCTGTATATCATTACAGCTGATTTCTTTATGTTCATAGCTAGTCTTTTATCAGTGAGGCAAATTTACAGTAGGGTTAAATAATTTTTTAGGCAGTCTCAGAGCGGTAGTCTTAGCAGGAAGAGCTCAAAGGAGAAAAACATCATCCAGTTATGGAGTATAGTTTAAGGGAACAAAGGTCATAATCAAAATGATTGATAAAAGATTAAAATAGAATTTGTCTATTCATAACCATTCATATGGGCATAGTAGAAGCTTTATGCTGCACCAAAAATTAGGCAGTGCAACCAAATACATAAATAATTAAGAACATAATAGGACCGGATGTAAAACATGAAGGGAGTAGTACAAACCAGCCATATGCTTTTCCTCAAAAGGTCTTGCTGAGGGGCTAGAATCAAGAGCTTTTGTTTCTTGTTGTGAAGGGATTGTATTAAATGTTTCTAGTGACAAACTAATCATTATTTATTTAGTTTGTGTTGCTACTGGTTTTCAGGGGTAAATGATACACCGTGTCTATTATAGAAGAGACAGAATACAACTCTGCACAGTAGCAGGCTTTGAGATATGTGATAGACAAGACTGTGTTAAATTATGTTTAGCATGCCATCTCAGTAGTAGAATACAGCCATGGAAAGGTGTCTACACAGAAACAATGTTAGGGGCTGCTATTGCTTTAATTCATGTGTATGTGCATCAGGCTGCTGCTAATAGACCAAGGCCAAGGAAGAGAATAGTTTTCAGACACCAGGTGACTTATCACAGTCTGTGGAAACTGTAGAGTGCTACAGGGTGCATAGGGACACACTGCAACCTCTGTCATCCTCAACTCAGAGCCAGGGCAAACTGAGGGGAACCCATACCAGTGAAGACAAAGCTATGTGTAGCATTTATAAATTTTGCTAAAGGAACCTTTCAGAGACTAACAGGGGACATGCTGGGGGTGTCACAGGCATCAGCATCCAGGGTCCTCCATCAATTCCTGAATGTTATGCTGCAACATGCCAGTGACCACATATATTTTCCCCGTACTCCTGAGGACAGGGCTGCAAATATGCAGGCATACCCTGTAGAATATTACCTTGAAGCACTGAGTGCCATAGATTGCACACATATAGTAAAGAAGGCACCACCTGGGGAACAGGGAAGGCTCTACATAAATAGAAAGGGTTTCTACTGTATTAATTGCCAAATCATATGTAATGCCAAGGGAACCATCTTGAATGTGTGTACTGACAACTCAGGCAGTTACCATGACTCACATATCTGGCACACCACCCAACTGTATCAGATGTATACTATGGGGGATATCCCTCAGGATCATTCACTGGGGGGTGCAGGTTATGCACTGGAACTGTGTCTGATGATGACCATCTGCTGAAGAACACCACAATGAGGCACACACTCAAACCAGAAATATCATAAAGCATGTTTGGGCTGCTGAAGTCACAGTTCCCGTACCTGAATACATCTAGGGGAGCCATACAGTACAATCCACATACATGTACTGAAATATTCAATGCATGTGCCATGCCACACAACATCATCCTGAGAAAACAGCTTCAGCAGGATCAACAAGGAGAAGGGGCACACATCCCACCACCAATGGCAAGGAGAGAAGTTAGAAAGTAATGCAACACATTTTAGTTTCAGACTTCACAACCCTCACAAGATCATTAACAATACCGATGCAAAAAGTGTTTGATTCTATCAACTGTCTAACTTTCTAAGACTAATATAAGCCAAAGATACAATTACCAAATCAACATCACAAATGCAGATATACTAAGCACCCTGAGCATCAGACACAAATGTTATATATCCCTCAATCCAAAAGATAGAAAGCAGGAATATGGCACAGTTATCATCACTTGCACAGGGTGTGGGGTGGTGTGGTGTGGAGGGGCAGGAAGCATAGGCTGACACAAAAGGTCAGTGAGTGTGTGTAAGTAACAGAAGCATGCAGAAATTTGGATAAAGTAACAAATGGCCGGTGAGACAAAATGATTTTTAAGCTTCATGGCTGAATTATGTAACTGTTTTGTGTGTGTCTGTATGGGCCCTCCAGGTGAAATTGGTGTATGGCTGAACCATGTAACTGTTTTATGAGTGTCTGCATGGGTCCTCCAGGTAAAACTGGTGTATGAGTGCTGCATGAACACAGCCAAACTCTGTGCTAGCTCTACATCTTGATATGTTGGACAGGTGTGAGCTGTGCATGGTAGAAATGGCAGTTCATCCCTGTTGTACCTGACCACCAGAACTTGCTCTGCCAGGTGTTACACTGGCACATCCATGCCCATGGTCAGATGCACTGCTGCTACCTGAACATGACTGATGTCTGCTAGACAAGCTCCCCTCACGAAGATGCCCAGGACAATGACCCTATGGCTAGCTTCCTTTGGGTGTGGACACCTGAACCACTGAGAGAGCAGTGGAAGTAGTGCCATTATGGGCTTGTGATCAGGCAAGGCCATGTTGGCTAACAGCAGATGATGTGGCTGACCTGCACTTATGAGGATATTGTCCCCCTCCCAGCAGATATTCCATCACAGACACCACCCATTCCAATGTGTCATTCATCTGAATCATTGAATCAACAACATGGTGGAGTCAGTCATGCATGTCAGCCTGTGCCACATCTACAACCCAAAGCATTTCTGTGGATGACCTATGGAAACATACCTGTGCCTCCATGATGGCCCTAAACACACATTGAGTGGCATGGGAAGATACATCTGGATCAGGAGGAGGATGGACAGCAGGCCTCTTCTGAACACCCATAACAACCCTCCTACATGGCACCTCACTCATACTTTGGCTATGGCCAGAGTTAACAGGTACTGAAGCCACACTAACCACACTTTTCTGATCGAGTTTTTCAACCTCCACCTGTCCGATATCTGAGGGCTCACTGGAATGGTTTGGCATAAGCCTACTGGCTGTGTCCGATAGAATTACAGTGGATGGCTAATGTCAACCTCAGTGTCAGATTCAACTTCTGCACCCCTCGACTGTGCCTCTATTTGTCCACCATCATCATCAGAGTCTGCTGATACTCTGATATCAGTTGGTAAAAGTCTTACACTTTCACAGTCCGGATCACCTGTGATAATAAGCAACAAACACAGGAAAAAATTAATACCTACACTACTACAGTCCAATATATGCTAGCAAACTAACAGTGATGCCACTACTACAGACAGTACAGCAATACACACAACAGTCCTGACACAAACATCACACATATAGATAAAAGTTATTTATTTCTTTGAACTGCTCATCACCACTGACAAAGAAGCTATTTGACTTACCATGTGCAGTTGATGCTATGCTTTCCATGGACAATAGTTCTGGAAGAAGTTAAGCAAATGTTAAGGATATCATCATACAATTAACAGTAACATAGTGGGTAAAGCTTTTTGCCCTTTATATGTCCATTAACTATACTTTCAACAAGAACTTGGATGACAAGTCAAGCCATGTAATCAATCAGAATGTGTTGTTAACTGTAACAATCTACAACCCCACAACCAATGTATTGTTAAACAGAACTAATGTATTCCTATAAATATTTTACTATACAAGCGTATTTAACAATGGAGATAAATAAGCCTACCTGGAAGCTCCTTCTGGGACACACTTGCTGTCCCTGCAACAGTAACATCAAAGCTAAGGACATGCTGTTCTGCACTTTCCTGGGAGCTGTCTGGATCCCTGACAGTAGACAGGAACTCCTCATTTGCTGTTAGTGGTGGGTCTGTAGCAGTCCTGCCCTGGTACCCATCCAATCACGGGCCACTGCAGCTGCTTTCCTCCACGCAGATGAGATCATGTCAGTGGTCCTATGGCACAGTTGACCCTATGTACTGTTGTGGCCACCTACTGCATTCACATCAGCAGCTATTTGCTGCCAAATATGCATTCTGCCTGTCATATCTCCATGTCCCCTCTCAAGCAGAAAGGCACCATGTCACCTAAGAGCTTCCACAATTATGTGATTCTCAGGGTCACTGAAGGTTTTTTTTTCAGGGATTGAGATGCCTGGGTGCCATAGCCTTACATGACCTAAAACACAACAGAAGGATAATATACATAAGTATCACATAACTAAAAAAAATCCTGTTTCCAGATAAAACAGAAAATGTAACATTTCACTATTACCCACTGGAGAAATATAAAACATGAAACATGTCTTCAGATTTAACACAGAAAATTCCTTTTTAGGCTATTGCCAATCATATATACCTGTAAAATGCCCTGACAAACATGCCCTTGCCACCAGTACACTTCTAAGTAGCGCATACGGATAAAAGTCGCATTTGCTAATCAGTATATTATATGATATTAAACAGATTTTTCTTAATGACATTTCAACATATCCAGTATATAACTGAAAAATACAAGCATACCTTCTCAAGGTCAGTAGTCTTCTGTGCAGATATATCCCAAAGTAATAGCCTCTTCTGTGTTCTCCACATAAACAAGTCTCCTCACCTTCAGGTTCCCTGGCTATACAGTTGCCTTTTAATGGTGCAGATTAAGGGCTGTGAGCACAGTGAAGATGCAAATGAGGTATGAACTGATTAAAATTGCTAAATCATAAATACTTGGTTTGGTGTTTGTTGCTAATGGATTGCAACTGTGAATGATGACTGGTAGGGAGAAGGAAAACACAACAGCAATGCAGACTGCCCTACCTCCATTGGGTATGTCAGGTTAGACTTACAAAGTGTAGAAGTAATTTTATCAAGGCTGGAAATGTAAGTAAGCAGCACACAGTTCACAGGTTTTGTTCATTAACATCCACCCTCCCCTTCATTTGTTGACAACTGTATATTATTGGCATTTAATATCTTCACATATTTTAAGGACAATGATACAGAATGCCATACAGACTGCATGTCTCAGGTTACTGGTCAGATAAGACAAGAATGAGCAACAAACACAGAGAGGTAAGATAGAGCTGCATTTTTGCAAGCAATAGCCATAAACGGTTGTGTGATCACTCAATGCAGCACATCTGAAATTAATGCTGTGCAAATAACTGGCATATGGTTTATTAATACTGCAGATGATGTTGCAGTTGGTTATATGCAGAATGATTTCAGTTTCCTGCTGCAAAGCTGTTTAAGTGGCAAAGAGGGATAAGGTACCCTTACTGTGTTCTGAAGGTTCATTGGAGTGAGAGTTCAAATCCAGACTTACTTAAAAATATTTCATGTGTACTATTAACATTTTGTAGTGTTTATTTCATAGATTGCTTTTCTTAATTTCAACTACTTTTTCCATTTTATTTTTATTTTTGCCAGTGTTTGCATGGTGTGCGGCTTAGCATAAACAAGGTAAACAGAGAAAATGAATGTCAGACTTGTCTGGCTTATCTCATTTGCTTCACACTTAGCAGTCCACAAACCAGGACTAGTGACCCACACAGGAAGCAGACAGAACACCTGCAGACATGGCATCTGTAAAGATGTAAATGTCAAAAAGGATCCATTGTTGCAATTTTTGCTTTCCATCACACAACACTGCTAAGCGACATTGTGCAGTGGTTAGCGAGGTTCCCCTACACCTGGAGCCATTGAACACCTGTAGACAGGATATAGACAGTCAATAACTGAAAATGGATACATTAAATTAATTCTGTTGGGCACCACATAAACATACTCTGTGGCATTGCAAGGTGGTTAACAGAGAGAACATAAGAATGAGTAGTAAATGATGGAACTGTCATGTAACTAGTCCTATGGCAGCAGGTGTAGGTGTAGGGCTGGAATATTGATATTCCTGGGTTTTAGTACAGGGTGTGCAACCTATTTTTACTTTTGTGACAGTGTTTATAGAAACTAATTGAAAAAAATATGCAATTGTTATTTTAACAGTCTTGTGGCAATAGGTGTAAGTGTAGGGCTGCCATACATATATTCTGAGTTCTAATACAGGATATACACCCACATTTTACTGTTCTTCTATTTCCCATTATATTCACTCCCACTTATAACATTTTAGATAGTGGAACTGATATGAAGTATATGTATGAGGGATAAGACACCCTTATTGTGTTTACAGATGTATGACTGAGGGTATACTGTCTACTATATTTCTATAAGTATAATTCTGCTATCTGGACTTGGATGGCCTTCATCACACAACTGGATCTAACTACAAGAACCTTGTCAGATCACACACATTTCACCTGTCTTTATGAATGATTCCTGATTATGTGTGAGCAGCACTTCGTCTGTGGCAAAGATGGAAAATCACAGCTGTGGAAGAACATGTTTTGTCCCTTATGCTTAGGTATGAATCACACACTTTAAAAATCAATTTTACCAGTGTAAAAATACAAAAAACAAATGTGTCAGGTCATAACATTTATGCCTCCAGTGCATGTCTGCAAACATAACTCACCTAACAGTTACCTTTCAATTTTCAATATATATTTCCAAGCTACAACAGCAAATATCCCTCAAACTAAGGCCACATGTCACATTAACCTTCCAATTCAAAAAAAAATATTTCCAACCTGCTTGACACTGCTGTTCTCCACTTAACATCACACAAACATGGCTGGCATCATGGCTCGGGATTGCACACTACCAGTAAACATGCTAACAGGAACTGGCAGGAAATCATTAGTTGCCATTGCTCTAGTTTGGGTGTTAGACATGTTTGGAGTTAGAGATGAAGCTGCCCAGTTTAGGGCATAGCAGTGAAGTGTTCAGGAGTCCAGGATATTTATTGGATTCCTGGTAAAGTGCCACAGCCAACGGCTTCTGCAGGGGGACTATTCTGGCTCTTAGTACAAGTTTGAAGCTTGGAGGAGCTTGGCTCAGGCTGTATCAAGTGCTACTGGCATCCCATCCACTGGAGAACAGTGTAGGCAACCTTTTATTGACTTACAGAGACCCAAAAGGGATACCCTCAACCAGTTGTTGACTGAATTTTAAACTGCTGACATCTCACAGCTGTGTAAGTATGATAATAAGAGAGTTTATGTAATATATAGAAAGTTAAATATAGGAAAGACTGGTATGCATAATGCTGTTCTGTTGTTTTCTGTTCTTTCCACAACTAATGCTGAAATAGAATTTAATAGCTGGGTTCTTGTTGATTGAATGGAGAGATTGAGGGAAGCAAGTGGTATGTATGCAGTACAACATAAGTATTATTGTAGCTTTAAAAGTTAAAGATAGATTTTTTTATACAGTTGTAGAAAATTGAGCATCCATATCCTAAATGTAAAAGCAAGTATGCATGCGTTAGTCTGTGGAAAAACACAACTTTAGGTTTCAAGTATAAGACTGTAGTCAGGGGTTGTGGGTTGAAATACCAGAAGTAACAAGTATGCAATACTACATTACTTTAATAATATTACATAAAATTAAACTTTATACAAGTGGCATAAATGCCCTGTTGTTAACGGTAATCTGTAAAATTGGACCAAGCATATGTGTAATATATGCCCATTTCAAGGATTACTTTCAGAAATCTGTAGTTATAGTGTGTAGTTGGTAGGATGTATACTTAAATGTAATACTTCAGATAAAATAGTTGTATAATTGTGTCAATGCGTTATATGTAGCATATGATGCTACTAATTTTATCTTTTTTCCCTCTCACCCCAACTATTATCTATTTTTTCTATTTTGTGTCGTTAAAATGTCTCCATGCCATCCATCTTCAGCAAATTACTAAATGCTTCACAGCACAATGAGGTAGGCCAACCCCAGTAGGTCAGCCTGCCCCAGATCCACCGGCTTCAGCACCAATGCCCAGCATGTCTGGGATCCAACTTGGCAGCACTGCCTCTGCTGCCCTTACACTACCTGTGCCCTCAGGTAGTACTGCCCCAGCAGCTGGTGCTGTGGTACCCTCTGGGAGCAGTAATGGAGGTGGGGATTTCATCACCTGCCAGGAGATGCCTGGGTTGGTGTGTAAGATTGTGGACTGCACCATTGGTGTATGCTGGATGGAGAGGCTGCTCTCCCTCATGGTACATAAGAGGAGAAGAAGATGTCAAGCACATCAGCCACCAGTGGAGTAAGGGGACAGTGATGACAGTCCAGTGGGTGAAGACTAGATTCTCACTGTCTCCATGTTTGACAGGCATGCTGTGTCTGGGTTGTCCCCTCCCTCACCCCAACTATGGTGTTCCCCCAGCCTTTTGTGTCCCTCACCATCTCTGTGTCTTGTCTTGTTTGTCTTGTTTGCAGTTTCACATAGCAACTTACCTCATCCAGAAATACCAACATCCCTTACCCAGCATTCTTCTCTTTATGAATTAAAAAAATATATTGTTCCATACATAGCTCTCCATTTTACACATGTCTTCTTGACACACTTGATTCAGTACAATTGGCTATGCAAAATAATTATGCTGTTGTCCCCCCTCTTTCTGGAGGTGACAGTCCAAATTCAGCTAATATTCTGCACATACTTTTTTACACTGTTGAAGAAATGGGTAGCTATGATTCTTTCCTAACTCCCTCCTGCACATTCCTGTATTATTTTTCCTTTGTTCTTCCCCATGCTTGCTTTCCATTTCACAGCTTTCCTATCTACCCCATTTTAACATCTATAATCTGGTCAAAAATAGAATTACATGCAGCACACGTAAGTACTAGAAAAAGCAATGGATCCCTTCACTTTTTGGCTTCTATTTTTGCTTTGTGTTTGGCATTGCACATCAATGCCAAGCTATGGTGAGTGGCTCTACAATGCTATGGTTAGCGCCTCACACTGCCGCTTAACCCTGCTGCACTACATCAACACAGAGTAACACAGAGTAGAAAAAAAGCAAGGCACAACACCACAGCACTCCATTCTCAAATAAACACTCATAGTAGATAAAAGACTTGCTTTAATAACAATACTGGTAAGTGCTTTGCTTTTTTTCTACTACGTTTCTTTGGTGGTGTGGTACAACTTTGTAGTCAGCTTGCCTTGTTTTGTTTGAACAGAGTAACACATGCTGAATGTACTATAAAGAATAAGTTAATTGCATTATCACTGTTTATTTACAAGTATGACATACACCTGGATTCGAACCCAATATCATCTGGGCTCAAAATGAAATGCATCAGTACCTTTACACCTGTTACCACAAAGTTAGCTAAGTAGCAGCTGTGTTTTATACACTCAATATTAACTCTCAAAATTTTAGCAATGAAGCTCGTGTTTGCACACTGCTTAATTATGCGCAAATAGAGGAAGTAATGGAAATGTGTATCTTACATGCACAAACTCTTTACCAACCATCATGGAAACCCAGTGTTCACTGCTGCACTATGAAAAGTCACTATTAGCATGCATTAATGTTGTTTACAGTCCATTTACTCTTCATGCCATGAAATTACATGTGGAAACATAAGAAATTGAAGGCCCTGTCTAAAAATATGTCACATATTTACAATGCAGTCATGTGTTGCCTACCCCCATGCACTGCAACCCTGGTCTCTCAGTACTTGTTCACAAATATATCAACCACAATACATAAATTAATGACAAATGTGGTGTGATATGCAATGCATGTCAATCTAGTAGCATGCAGAATTAAAACTATCTTCACTGTTGAACATGCCTACATATCCAGCAACTGACCCTGGGCACTATCAACCCATAAGCCCAACCAGCCTTATATGAAAGGCTATGAAAATAATCATCATGTACCTTATTCACAAGGACATAGGTGACCTCCAAACACTTGATCTGACACACTTTGGTTTTGTCAAGGGTAGATCTTGCTTATTAAACCTAGTGGACTTTTTTGATAATGTCACCAAAGCCCTGGATGAGGAAAAACAGTACATACTGTCTATCTTGGTTTAGCCAAGGTCTTTGACACCATTCCCCATTCAGGTATCATAGAGAAACTCTTCCATCTGGGGATTAACCCATATGTTCTTGATGGGTAGCCAACTGGCTCACTGACAGAATGCACACTGTCAGAGTTGGGGAGTCCACCCCAATCACTACACCAGATACCAGTAGAGTACCACAAGGATCTGTGCTGAGCCCTCTACTGTTTGAAAGCTATTTCTCTGATGTTCAGGCTAAGGTAGATGGCATGTGGCTTACCAAGTCTGCAGGTGACTGTAAACTGAGCACAATCATATAGTGTTCCCCAACGATATAAACATATTACAGAAAGGGATGACACAGGAAAATGACTAGTGCCAAACTCAAGGACTGAAACTTAATGCAAAAAATACCTCATTGTCCCCTCTAAGCTCAAACTCAGTGGTGGGAGACTTGGGAACACAGAATGAAAGCACTCTAAACTTCGATCACCATGTGTCCATAGTGGTAAGAAAAGCATTCTACATTGTGCACCTCATAAATAAAGGCATCACATCCAAGACCAGGGATGTCATAGCTCTGCTGTTCTCTACCCTTATCAGACCAATAATTGAATAATGCTCCCTTCTGTATGTACCTCTTCAGACACCTGCAGCAACTGGAAAGACCACATAGGTTTCTAATCAGGATAATCCAGGGCTTCCAAAACATGACATACATGAAAACACTGAAAACCCTGTCAGTGTACTCAGTATTATACAGGCTGCTGAGAGGTCAACTGTGCCTGGCCTACAGAGCAATCTCGGACCATGCCCTAAAGGAAATGCTGGATATCCACAAATCAAATGGGACAAGAATAACTTGCTTCAGGGATCAAAACCTAGCCTGTGTCATAAACAGAACATGCTGGAAAGACAGATATGTCTCCTAGAAATTGCTGCTCCTCTGAAATAGGCTCACATTCCATGTGAAGCAAAGTTCTGCAATGACCATATTCAAGCACAACCTTGACAACTAGATGGGTGAACTTAAAATCACTGCAGGGGTAGCACCTATATCTGTCATGGACAGGGGCAGTCAGTGCTGTTCATGAAATCACTCTGCTAACAATAACCATCTAACTATGGTCAATAAGGGTATCTGGGTTTTTACATGGCTAGCCTTGTAAAGGCTCTAGGACCAAACGACAGACTAGTGAACAAAAACAACGTAATAAAATAAGAAAATGTTTATTGTAAATATGAAACACTTTTCGGCACCCACAGTGAGGCAACTTCTTCAGATAACAAATTATTCAAGCACCACCATTTTTATAAACTAATCTAGTCATGTGATTAAAAGAAACATTATATCAATGTTGCAAAAAGTAGTGCCAACAAGGTTTATAAATACATCAAATTAAAACGTAGAAACTTTAATTCTCACAGCTACCTACTTGCAATCAAACAAAACAATAAGTTCATAATAAACTGCTTTAGCAAATTTTGTCAAGCAGATCTAAATAACTAGTCAAATCGAATTTTTAAACAAGCATACGTAGAAATGTAATAACATCCATTGTCTGATGCATTAACTATACTGGTAAAACTCTTGAGTAAAAAATATATATAAATAAGATATAAAATATATAATATGAATGTATTTCATATATGGCAGTTTAAACTGTTGTTAAACTAAATATATATACATGTTTTCTAAAAAGCAAAAACATTATGTAAAATTATATAAATAAATACCCAACTACATATTATATATAAAAGCATATCTGTTAAGGCTCTTGAGTTTAAGAAGACATGCCATATTACAATGTTCGTTCAACCCAGGCTCAATAAAAACATTAGTTCTAAAGGCTCTAGGACCATTAGCTTAGTAACATCCTACAAACCTATGAACCTAGGCACCTATGCAGGCATCCCAACATCTTCTCTCCAACAGTCACTGCTGATGTCATCCACAATAAGTTGTCCTGCAGCCTTGTAAAAGTCAGACTTGTGCTGTTGCACTTGTATAAATTATTGAGTTCTGTAGCCTTTGTAATTAGATAGGTAGGGGTCCTATTCTCAATACAGTCAACTGGGGGGGGGGTCTATATTAGAACATCGAATGTTTAATAGCTCGAATCACTAAAGGTTGACCTTTAATGATCAAACTATTAAAACATTGAATGTTCCTAAAAAATAATTAAAAAAAAAAAAAAAGAAAAACTAAAGGGTGTAGGCTGGGGGGCAAGCCCCCTGCACCCCCACATGCCTACCACTTAAATATACCAACTACGAGACCGCACTACATTGAATTAAATGTAAATCTCCCCTTATGGAGATTTCGGTTTACATGTTCGATGTTCTGAACATTAGCTATTGTCATGTCGACAATATCAGATTCAATATTGTCGGCTTTCAACAATGTAATATAGACCCCAACTGAGGTGTGTGTGAGTTTGTTTGTGCAGTTGCCTGACATTAGAGCCAGCCATTTACACCAGTATGTGGGACACTGCTATTACTATAATCTCCTCACCAGACACTGCTGATGTCATCAGCTATAAACTGTTGTCTGAGACACTCCAAGTCAGACTTGAGCTGCGGCATTTGCCTTCACTGCAGTCAGCTACGGTGGGTGTTTGTGCAGTTGCTTGACATTAGAGAGAGCCTTTTACACCAGCATGTGGGACACTGCTATTACCATAATCTCCTCACCAGACACTGCTAATGTCATCACCTACATGTGATTTGTGGATGTGCACTATTCCCATCAGAGCAGGGTCAGAAACTGGCCTGGAGGCCAAGCAGAAGTTACCTGATGTTGCCAGCCATGAAACCTCACTTGTTTATGGTTAAACATTGTGCATGCCATGAATATGTAATTAGTACTGCTGCTCACCACATATCATCCTGCATACATACAAACTCTATGTAGGCTTCATGTGAAGCCTACACAGAGTTTACTGAATCCCAGGGGATATTTTTATTTTTTTAATTTCTCGAAATCTTTTGTGTTTCTAATACCATGAATAGAATGGGCCCCATTCCTAAGTCAAAGTATGTTTAAAGTTAATAAAATTAATATTGTTTCAATATTTGATGTCAGCCAGAAGTGTCCTGCACAGCACCCACAATGTGCCCAGTAATGACTCCTTCTGCAATTCATGCAGAGTTAAATGTATCTGTAACATATCTAAATATGATTTTAGGTTCTTTTTTATAAGACCCATTCCTCCAACTACTATTGGAACTGTCTGGGTATTTTTATTCCACATTGTTCTCATTTCTGCCTGCAAATCCTGATATTGTATTACTTTGTGTCTCTCTATATGCAAGACACTGTAGTCACTGGGGGTAGCGATTTCAATGAACAATGCTACTTCTGTCTTCTTTTTATGGATCTCTGTATCTGATTTTCTCGCATCTATCTTTTGAACTGTTGATAGTGGGTGATCCCATGAGATGTAGATTGCATCATTTTCTATGATGCTTTGTGGCTCATCTTACCAGTGCTTTTCAGCTACCTCAATATTATAATGTTTGCACAGTCCCCAGTGCAACAGTCTTGCCACATTATTATGCCTTTCAGTACACAGTCTTTCTGCTATTAGTATGTCACAACCAGCAAAAGGTGTACAACTGTTTACAATTCTGTTTTACAACACCTACATTTGTCTGTTTCTCCCACATGTTCAATGGACTTTGTAAATCAATGTGTATGTAGTCCATTATCTTGGGCCACCAATACTAACCTTTCATCTTTTGGTTTGAATTCACTTCTCCTTAACCATTCCTGCATTCTATCCTGATCAACATGAGGTTGTTCCAGAAGTTTTCTATACTTGCAGCTATATTTATCCATTTTCCAAATTTCTTGCCTTCTCATCTGATCCTTCACCTTATATTCTTTCTTTTGTTGTTTGGCACATTCAGTTGCTACCTGATTTTGATCTACTTCTGGTTAATTTTCCATTCCAGCTTGACACCGATATGCTTCTACTAGATTAAGCAGGGAAGTCATCTTAGATTTATTCTCCTCATGTTTCAAAACTTTCACTATGTTTGGGTCTTGTGAGGTTAGCAGATATGTATGCAGTCCCACGATTGGAGATCTATACATGTAATCAATTTCAAGGAGGCCCATACCTCCCTCTTAATGGGGAATATATAATCTTGGTATGCACTGATTTTTATAAATCATTTGATGAGCATGAAGCAGCCTTCTTGTTTTCCTATCTAATCTATCCAACACCTTTTGGGGCCAGTCAATCTCTCCAAAACTGTAAGTTAGGACAGGAAGAGCAAATTGGTTTATAGCTTGAACTTTGTTCCTAGATGTAATTGCTGTTTTCAGGATTAATTTAAGTCTTTTAAAATATTCATCACTGAGTTTTATTTGCATTTGTTCATGTTTTATTGTTGATCCTTCATCAATTCCTAAATATTTATACACTCCCTCTTGCTCAGGTTCTTTTATATCACATTCTTGTCCCACGCTGATGTTTTCTTGGTGCTGGAGCTTTTCTGCTTTAAAGGTTGCTTTTGCACATTTATCAAGACCAATTGGCATTCTTATATCATCTGAAAGCGTTTTGACTACTTGCAGTTGAGCTTTCAGTTCCGCATCTGATGAGCTATACAGTTTTAAATAATTGACAAAGAGAAGATGAGAAGTCTTTACACTTTTTTGCTTTCTGGAAGTAAAATTATAGCCATGACCTAATCTCTTAAGCAGACAGCTTAATGGGTTAAGGGCAAGGCAAAAGAGCAATGGTGACAGAGAATCAACCTGGAATATCCCCCTTTGGATTTTTATCCATGGAATAATAATTTATCCTTTATCATAGCTTAAATGCAAAGTGGTTTGCCACTATTTCATGGTTGTTGTGATGTAATTTATCAGTGTACAGTGTATCATATACATTTGCAAGCCCTCTTTTATCCATGAATGTGGGATACTTCCAAATGCTTTTTCGTAGTCTATCAATGCCATACTTAGATTCTTGCCTTTTTTACAGTTCTCTACTATGACTTTATTTAGCAACAAATGATCCCTTATTCCATATGAATTTCTTTTATTACCCTTTTGTTCTATTGCCACAATTGAGTTTTCTTCTGAATGACTATAAACACTGTCAGCATAAATTCAAGTGTATAGTTTATATGTCGTCGGAAGGCAAGCTATTGGTCTATAGTTTTTAGGGTAGCTTGCAGGTTGTTAATGAGACTGATGTCTGTTTGGGGTGCACATATAAATACTCATGGCTAAATCTTCATACAAAAATGTTAATACTTTTAGCCAAAAGTTAGGTACTGCATCTGGGCCTAGATGTTTCCACTTAGAGGCTTTTCTTAATTTTGCTTCAATCTCTCTGATTGTTACTTCATCCCATTTCATATCCTGTACATTTGAACTTCTTATTCTTTCTTTTACTTCTTCTCTCCATTTAGCATCTTTGTTATGTTCCACAGGATCTTCATAAATATTTCTCCAAAATATATCTCTTCATAAATATTTCTCCAAAATGTATCGATTTCTTCTTTTTTTTGGTGGTCTTTCAATTCCTTTTACCTTGTTTCCCAATTGTCTATAAAACTTTTTTGGGTCATCAATAAATTGCTTATTTTGTACATTTCCTTTATATTTTATGTGTGTATCTTCTAAGCTTTTCTGCCTGTGCTGATATTTTTAGTTTATTATTTGCGATAGTGCATGATAAATCCTAATCCATTATCATATCGCACATTGCTTTTATCATGTCTATCCTTCTAAGTATTTTTGCTGATCTGTTCCCTCTTCTTTAGTTTATTATTTGTGATAGTGCATGATAAATCCTGATCCGTTATTATACTGCTCATTGCTTTTATCATGTCCATCTTTCTAAGTAGTTTTGTTGATCTGTTTTCTCTTCTATACTCTTCTAACAGTGTCACTTCTTGTCTTAACTGGTTTATAGTTTTTTCTGTTCGATACTTCCATAATGGTATTCAATTTCTCCCTGTCCTTTCCCTTGCTATCCTGTGTTCTTGAGGTAGAACCTTATCTGTTATTAATTAGCTGCACAGTAATATATCCTATTTACTTCTATTACATCGCATGGATCTCTATGGACAGTCCTAATTACTGTGTTCATTTGTTTTATCAAATGTCTAACTTTTTGGGTTTTATTGACCTTCTGCAGTTTATTTCTTTTATTGATCTTAATATGTCAAACCATCTCTATTAAATCAAGCAACTCTTCTCTTAGATCATTTTCTTTTAAACTGAGGGCACATTCTCTATTCTCCATTTCCTGCGGGCATTCTATAGAAAGTTCCTGAGCTTCTTCCTGTGCCATGTTCTCTTCAGTTTCACCCAGTGTCATCTGTTCCTCCTTCATATGGGAAATTACTGGCCTATCACCCCCCCACCCACCGACAGTGACTGTGTCAGAGTTGACACAATTCCCTTTTCTTGCTGTATAAATCCAACTGAACCTTTGCACTGGTTTTCTGTGGTAGGCTCCAAATTGTCTTCATATGTCGAAATGAAGAAAAAGCACCGGATACCATGTCTCGTCCCAAAATCACACAGTTTAATGAAGCACCAAAACAGTGAAGCACAGTATCAACCCCAACAAGAAAACATTAACGCTCCTATATTATCAACACGTTTTCATCCAAAAATTTCATCAGATGTGAAAGCTACTACAAACGAGATTATTTTAAATTCTCTAACAACCAATCAGATGAGCTTGAGCATTGAATAAATTAATAAAGCAATAATTTCAAAAGCAGGTTAAAAAGTGCTAAAAAACAGGAATACATATGTTGCCAAATAAAATTTGTATTCAGGATATTGTAATATATATAACCTCCTCAATATAAGACTGTTTTCTATAAAAAACAACATATAAAATGAAATGTTTAAAATGTATTAGATACATACATATTTAAAATACTCTCATATTAAAAGATTATTACCACCTTGGAAATGTACTAAAATGCAAAATGCAGGGCAAAGTAAACCTAATGTATATCTAATGTTTATAGTTTTGCTCTAAGCTTGAGTACAGATTTCAATGAGACCATGTCATTTAAACCAGGGCTCTTAGTGGCTTCTAAAATTAGCTGCCAATATAATTCCCTGTACTCAAGCCTAGTTTCCCAAGGACCACCCCGTGGGTCAATATTAACTACTTCTATTACAAAAAAATCTAAAATTGGCATTTGTACAGTTCTGAGAGTGCTTATACGAGGCACTGATCTCATTGTTTTTTCTAATGTTGTAATCATGTTCATAAATCCTTTGTTTGAGCTTTCTCTCAGTCTTGCCTACATAGAACGAACTACATTGTCCACATGTTGCCAAATAGACTAAACCACTTGTTTCACAATTGGCGTATCCCCTAGTTTTGATGTGTGTTTCCCTGCTTGTCAATTAAAAAATCCTCTCTATTGTGTACAAACCTGCACTGACTACATCTTCCACATTTGAATGTGCCTCTTTTTATGTTGGAATAATCATCCTTAAAACCTTGTTTGGATGTTCCTTCAAAAATATTTTTTATGTTTCTTCCCTTTTTGTATATGTATCTCAAGGGTTGTTTGAAAAGCATGTCCAAATCAGACAGTCTAGCAAATTTCTTCCATTCCTGGTCTATGATGTTTCTGACTAAACCACTCTCTGTCATAAGTTAAAAACAAAGCAGAACCAAAAACAGGGTCATCTTAGCCTAGCAGTAGTCAATGGAACAGATATTTCATCAGATCCTAATATTGGAGCAAAACGTTTACTTCTACCCTCATTGACTTCCCTGTATATGTCCAAAAGTAAATTGTCTGGGTAACCTCTTACCTTAAACATATCTATGATGAATGTACATTCTTTGTGGAAGTCAATGTCACATGAGGTCATCCTACTTGCTCTGACTTGTTGCCCTTTTATCACCCCTCTTTTTTGGTGGGGTGAGTGGGCACTAAGATAGTGTAGATAAGAATTCGAAAAAGTTGTTTTTCTGTGAATTTTTGATTTCAGCTTGTGGTCTGACCTGTACAGGCATACAACTAGATAATTCATCTCATTGGTATAAATCTGGTGGGTGAAATTCAAAAAATCAGTTGTCCTGGATATGTATTCTAAAAAATCATGGAACTTTTCTACTGAGTTGTTCCAAAAGATGACAATGTCATCCAGTAAGCATCCATAGAAGTTCCAACATGAGTTGTAGGATGAGTGGGAAACAAATTGCTTTTCCCACTGCAAAAGAATGATGTTAGCATATGTGGGGGCACAATGTGCACCCATTGCCACTCCTTTCAATTGCTTAAAATACTCTCCATTAAAAAACAGGAAATTGTTCTGTAGTACAAATTCCATTAAAACCAGACAAGTACAAAACACCTTAAAAGGGATGTCCTTACAGTCCACCATAAATTCTTCAAACCAAATCAGTCCTGTATCATGGGGAATACATGTGAATAAATCTACAACGTCCATGGTACAAAACATAGTGGTGTCGGCTGTATTGACCCCATTGATGAGTTTCAAAAATTTCTATGAATTTTTTAAAAGATGTGTGCTAGCCATTACTAACTTCTTTAGTGCATTGTCAATGAATTTGCCAAGTGGGCAGTCACAGACCCTTCTACCAAAAGAATGGGTCTCAAAGGTGGATCAGCGGAATTTTTGTGTGTCTTAGGTATACCAAAGAAACTAGGTACCTGAGGTTTCTTTATGTACAGGAAATTATATAGTTCCAGTTCAATGAACCCTTCCAGTAATAGTTCATTTAAACAAATATATATCTTTCTATAGGCGATGTGTACCTCGTTTAAAGAGACTCTCTCATAAATTGTCTCATCATTTAGTAAATCCAGAATTTTTGCCTCATATAGAATGTGATCCATGAGGTCTACCCCTCCCCCCTTGTCCGTTTCATGATTCTGACATTTCTGTAGTTTCTTAAATGAGAGAGAACTGTGTGTTCCTGCTTTGTGAGGTTAGAAGGTACCTTATTACCTTGTAGATGTTTCCTTATTTCACCCTCAACCATCATTTCGAAATTTCTTAGTTGTGGATGTAATGGTGGATTAAAAAGTGATTTTTTTAGTCAGTTCTGAGTTGTTTCTTTTAGTATTACTGTCACGGTTGTGAAAAAATATTTGTAAGTTTTTCTGTCTGATAAACATTTTAAAATCTATCAACAAATTAACTATGTTCACTTTGGTCCTAGGAATAAAAGTAAATCCCTTAATAAATAAATCATATTGGTCTAGTGTGATATCTATGTTAGAATAATTGAATATGTTGAAACCTTTACGTGACAGGGTACAACCACTTTGTGTAATTAAGTCCACCGTTTCTGGGTCCACCGCCCTCTGTTCGTGCCAAACTGGCCCCTGTGTGGCTGATTCCCCTGCCAATAATTTACTGGATCTTTGTACTTTAGTCTTTCTGATCTCCTTGGCTGGGGATACTCTAAAGGGTGTTTCAACTGAGGTTCTTCCACCATGTCTCCATTTGTATTCTGCACCCATTCATTGCCAATAGTCCCCCCATAGAACTTCCCATTTTTAGGTTTAGGGTACTCTATTTTTTGACTGTATTCGTGTTTATCTCTTTCTGTTTTGGATTGCTTTCTCTCCTGTACTTTTTTACATTTGTCAGCTATGTTGTCTAAAACATCATAGTAATTTTTTTTTTTCATTTTCTACCTGAAACAGTAAATCATTAATATTACAGTTGTTCACTTTATCTATCTCTGAATACATGTCTTCCATCAATCTTTTGTTATTGTCTATAATTGCCCTCATAATGTCCATACCACATTTATCAAATGCTAACACCAAATCCATATGAAATTGGGAGCATGCAGTCACATTGTTTGGGTATTTACATACCCTCAAACCCTTTAGAACAATACTAGATTGTAAACAGTTTTTTAAGTAGTCATTATCCATCTCTAACATCTTGTATTTATAAAGTAGTGTGTCCAACTTTTCTAATAAAGTCTTGTAGCTGTTGTTACCGTTGTTACTGGTAAACCTATCCCCAGAGTCTTTAAAATCAAATTTAAAGTCTAAAATGTCAGTAAATTGCTTTCTGGTACCTGTCTGATGCCCCACGACCATATGGTTCTCTCCCGGGCGCAACAAGGTAGACGGTACAACATTGCTCCCTCTGTTTGCCGAAAAAATGCTAGGTAATCCCTCCATACTCCGTTGTTTCCATTGTGGTAAGGGAAATGGCGTTGACTGACTTTGTGAGCCATTTGCGATAGTCGTTCCTTACTTCGAAGCTGAATGAAACAGAACTTCCTGGTTTCCAGGCAAAGTACTACCCAACAGTGTAGTATAAAGTGATTGACTGAGTGGTGCTAACAAGCCAACCAGTTCAATTATCTGGCCAATGAGCTTGCGAAGCTCTCCAATCTCCCCACCTTTACCTCTGTTGTCCTGTACGGAAGTGTTAGTGTCCGTTGTAGCTTTCATAGTTACCAAAAACCACAAGAACCAAAAAAAGGTGACCAAAGTGCTTGAAACAAAAACAACAAAACAAAGAAAAAGCACCGGATATCACGTCTCATCCCAAAATCACACAGTTTATTGAAGCACCAAAGCAGTGAAGCACAGTATCAACCCCAACAAAAAAACATTAACGCTCCTATATTATCCACACATTTTCGTCCAAAAACTTCATCAGATGTGAAAGCTACTACAAACGAGATTATTTTAAATTCTCTAACAACCAATCAGATGAGCTTGAGCATTGAATAAATTAATAAATCAATAATTTCAAAAGCAGTTTAAAAAGTGCTAAAAACAGGAATACATATGTTGCCAAATAAAATGTGTATTCAGGATATTGTAATATATATAACCCCCTCAATATAAGACTGTTTTCTACAAAAAACAACATATAAAATAAAGGCCTGGCCTAGCCCCATTGTTGGAATATTCTGGGTCTTGAGGATTCGACACTGTAATTTTTTCCAGTTCTGGTACCAGTAAGCCTACCAGGATTAGGTACTTTTTTTATCCTGGGACTTATGCACCCAGCTATCTTTTTTATTTTTTAACCTACTTCATCGTGTGCTATATAAAATACAGTCTATATATCAGTGTTGTCTTGGTGAGATTTTGGGAAAACCAGAATCCACCTTGTGAAGTTACTCACCAGTTCTTGAAGATGAGTTCAATTTCACCAAGACACCTTTTTACTGATTTTATCATCTCTCCATTTGGACCCCTTCTATGGGATGGTTCTGAGAATAAGGTAGATCAATTCATAATTTATTTAAACACCACTATCGATTTTTTTACATTTTATTTCACATTTCAGTAAAACTTGCATTAATTATTTGGACACCTTAATATCATGCTCTAGTGCTGTTTTAAGTCACAAATATATAGGAAGCCCACATTCAGTAATTCATGTTTACAGTATGCCAGTGCACACACAATGTTCCAGAAAAGGAATTTGGTGATGGGGCAATGTATAAAGGCTGTGAGGATGACATCAGTGTATGAAGACATGGTTAAGGAATTGGATAATATTACATGCATGTTTGTTTCCAGGGGTTATCCCACTGGTTTGGTGGGATTTATTTGTCAGAAAGTTTAGATGGAATGGAGTTCCAAATATAAGCCCATATTGGGGGTGGGGTTTTCAAATGAAAACTCCAGTAACATGCCAAATATAGTGGGAAGTTTTGAATGTGCAATGGTCATGCAATTTAATTCTGGTATGAAGGAGGTAAAAAATATTATAGTTAAAAATTGAACTATTTTTAAGGCTAACTGTATGAATTTTACAACTTTGTGTAACTCACCTATTTTTGCCCTCACTCTCACTCTTAAATGGATATTTGAATTGGCTCAAAATAGGGTACTGAATTAGAACAGAAGGTTACTAAAACTGGTACTTTAAGATGTGGGACTTGTAACCAGAGTCCCTTTATATTGGAAAGTGACATCTTGTACTTGGACATTGGATAGAATTTTAGGGTACATTTAAGTAAAGGGAACTGTGCAGCCAAAAAAAGGTTATGTACATTGTGAAATGTATGAAGTTGTGGCACTGCCAGGCCAGCTATCTGGAATTTTGTAAATAATTCTATGTCATTTGTGAATATTGATATGATTTACACTGAACTATATGTTATATACTGAGCTTCAAGAATGTAAAATAAAAGACTGACCTGCAAAACGTAAGAGTAATTAAGGTGAAGTTACTTAATAGTTGGGGCCATAAACAAATGATGTTATCTCCCAATTTCAGTTAAATAGCAGTCACAATATCTAGAACTAGAAGTTTTTCCTATTGTGTTGGAGAAAAGTAATTACTGGGTTTAAAATGTAAAGTGTTTTATTGCTTTATGACTTCCTAGCAGATACAAGGTTCTGAGCAGACATCCAAGAGATATGTATTTTTAACACAGAGATGTTAAAATTCTAAGTTTCTGTTTAGCCTGGGAACTGATGTCAGGTGACAAAGAGTGATGTCACCTAGGCTAACCCAGCAGTAAAATGTGATATTAATTTAAGAACTCTCTCAGAGAGAGACTGGGCATTTTGTATTTTGTCTTAGACCTATCAAGAACTTCCACTCATCATCATCATCTGAATTTGCCTGTCTGTAAGTAAGATTTAGGGCATAGTATCTCTCTTAGAAATAGATAGGAATATAGTAAAGATTAGTTTAGATGTTTACTGTATTTATTTGAGACTGTCCTGCAATGTTGTTTTAAAATATTTCTTGTGATTTTGAACTCTGAAATAACTGTGTTTGTTTCTGAGTATTGTCTTATTATTTTATTATTCATTATTAAATATATTTAAACCTATAAAACAAACTAAAAAAAGGTCTCAGCAGTTCTTTGAAGTAACAAAGCTGAAGAAACTTTGTTTTAATAAAATTTAATTGAAGCGCTTTTCATTTGCACGGTGTGCAAACTTCCTCAGAAACCATATTAACATTTAAAACACGTATAAATATACTCAGGCGTACCTGGTTAACCAATCCAATCACTCAAACTTACTATACCACTTTCTTAAAGGCACATTAAATATATTGATACTTTACTCTAAAGAAGTTAGCATACTTCTGTATGCCAATTTATATCCATGAATGAAAAGACAAAAGTACAAAAATATATATCAAAAGATAAGCATGTTAATGTCTCCCATTAATAAATGCGTACATAATATACATATAATCAATGTACAGCTAAATTAATAATACAGAAACTCCACCTCATCTCTTTAAACTCTTCAGTTTTAAAATACTACTTAAGGAACATGTTTCATTCAAGCCTGGAAAGTTGCATGCATTTAATCTAATCTGCCAGGCTAACTCTAGTTCCTCCAGTCGTAAAGGTGCAGGGCCACCCCTTATGTCTTGGTAGACCTGATCGATGACCAAGAATTTAAAACTGCGTTCAATGTATCCCTGAATATGTTTGGCTAAGGCATTGTCCTGCTTCTTTCTACTGATGGCATATTGGTGCTCATACATTCTTTCATGGAGCCCCCACTCCGTTTTACCAACATAGAATGCAGGACAACATTGGCATTTAGCCAAATAAACCACCATTTTTGAATTACAGTTGTACCTCAATTTTAATCTAAATTGGGTACCTCCCACTGTAAACATATTTGCAACTTCTACATATTTGCAAATGTTGCAACTTTGACATTTGTGCATCCCTGTTATTTTAGGGTAAGTCCGACGTTGTTCAAGTAATGATTTCAAATTTTTACCTCTCCTAAATATAACACTAGGCTTATCACCCATTTTAACACAAATGTTAGGGTTAGTTCTAAGGAGGAAGGTTGCACACCGTGCAAACGAAAAGCACTTCAATTAAATTTTATTAAAACAAAGTTTCTTCAGCTTTGTTACTTTGATGAACTGCTGAGACCGTTTTTTAGTTTATTTTGTAGTTTATTTAGTTGTCTTGGTTAATATTTAAACCTATCTTTGTGGCTGATTTTTTTTAAGACATATTTAAGCTCCTAGAGTACCTGCATATGTATTTGGTGACACTATACAAGCCACTCCTAAATAGCCTTGCAAGTCTTGGTCAAAACTACCATTTGGATTAATAGTAACATTACACAGTAGGACTGGATACACTTTGTAAGAGCCTTAAAGTAGCTGATAAAGAGCTGGCTGGTGGCAGTGATAACTACCTTAAAGTCTGGCTAAAGGGGGCATAGCTAGTAAACCTGTGCCAGCCTTCCCCAGGTGTGTGTGTGTGTGTGTGTGTGTGTGTGTGTGTGTGTGTGTGTGTGTGTGTGTGTGTGTGTGTGTGTGTGTGTGTGTGTGCTTGTATATAAATCAAATGTGTGTCAGCTATTTGGACAGGGACATGAAACACTGGTTGGACAGAGAGAGTGCTGGAGGTCTTAGCTTGGCCACTCGGCTGAGATCTAAATCCTATGGCCGTGCCAGTGGGAAATCTTATTGGGGATCTTGAGAAAGATGGAGAAACCATCCTCAGACTGACTGTGATCTATGTGTGTTCTTAAGGGAAATTGCACTTTACTGTGTGTGTACTTGTCATCCTCCCAATGTGTACATCCCCCAGTGTTGCGAGTGGTGAGGATTGAGGCTACTTGATTACTGGGCCAGTGCAGGGGCATCACAGAAGTGTCCAAGTTTTTATGTAGGCAAAACTGAGAGGTGTTTGTGCAAATGTATATATGAAGATTATGTATGACATTAACAGCAAAAATTTTAGCAATGCCTTTTACAAACACCTGTCAGTTAATAGTCAATGTTTAGATTTTATATTTGCTATATTAGAACAGGTGAAGATCAGTTTGTGGGGGAAGGGGGACTGGGAAAAAATGGAATACAGTGAAATTATTTGGCAGTTTAGGTTAAAAACTACAACAGCCCCAGGTTTGAAGAAAGTTATTTCTATATATCCATTACTTAATGTAAGATCCAATAAATTATTACTAATTTTAGTTTTTATATATTTGTTAGAGGATTTTTATGATTTTATTTATCATAAATGCATCTATATACTTTTTGCAATGTAAGGCTGTTTATTGTGAGTGACATTAAAAAGGTTATATAAAGCCCTGAGTGTTGTTGTGATGAAGTCCCTGTGACAGGGATGAAAGTGCTAAGTATATTTTTAAAAACTTCTTAGGTATACTTACAATTCTGCCTATCATCTTCTTATCTGGTTCCTGTATTAAGCATTTGTATTAGTTAAAAGCATGAAGCATACCATCAAATTCCAAAAATACAACCTTATTCTAACCCTTCTCTCATCAACACCATCTGAATTTGATGCCACAATGGAACAGATATGTTCAGCAGCAACAGAAAAAAAATGAAAGCATTAAGAATGAAATGAAGCTGACCAGAAGAACCAAATCTCATACCAGGAGGCAACTGCTTTTGAAATAAATGAATTTTGTGGATGCTTGTTTTCTCAGTGGTCATTCTTGTTTATGGAATTCACCAACACCTGTGTATGAGCATATGTATGTAACATGCATATGGAAGCAGCACACACATGTTCTGCTATTATGCAGCTAGCAGTTATATTTTTAAATTTTAATTATTGTGGCATTATTGTGATGGCATATATGTCATTTGTGGGTGTAACAAGAGTTAGAGGTGAAGTTATTTTGCTATCTTCATTTTTTTTTCTCAGTGTTGGGACAAGCTGCTGTTTAGTTCCATTGCCACAACTTCCATGATGGATACAGCTTCAAGTAGTGTGGAAGAGGTTGGAACAATTCTGCACTTCTTCCACTCTGTCATCTGCTTGACCATTCTTCTAGATAAGCAATTCCATTAATCTTACCCGTACAAATTACTGAACATACACTCTGATTCCAGAAGATATAGAACTGTATTCACTCTATTTTTTAATTGTTGTGCTTTACTTCTTTGAACTAAGTCACTTGTTGTGTTACTGCCTGGACTGTATTATGTATTTACTACTGTATTTTTCTTTCTCTCTATCTATCTCTCTTTCTTCTTCCCTCACCAATGTTGTCTCAATTTTCTGCTGTGCACACATGCCCTACTAACCTTTAACAGAATCCTATTCATGACACATTGCATAGTCCATTGTGCTGTAGTTTGTTTCTCCCTTATTAGCCATATTGCACTGTATGACTGGTTTACAATACTCCCTCTTTTTATAAATCTGGTCTTATTATGTTTTGCATCATTAGCAAACTTTACTGCAATGTGTAGCTTTTCATTAATTCCATTGTTTGAGAGCAGAAACACATAATTTATATTCTGGGGCATTAATTAGCTAATCAAATTTAATTGCATGGACATGCTATAGAATAAGGTGCTTAAACTACCTACATGATGTCCCTAAATAGACTTTGCTAAATAATTGTTTAGCTACATAAACAAAAGATGTTACTGGAATAAGTCGGATATTTAAATGTTTACAGAATCACTTCTATGATTTAACAATAAATAACTTTTGTATTTAATTAACAGCCATTGTATCTTATTTGATACTGAGATCTCAACCACAAGTCTTCTATACATGTTCTTTAAGATTCTTTTTCTCTTTCAGAACTGAAGCTGAGATGGAAGCCCTGTAACATTTCAATACAAATTATTGCTATTAAGCAAATCACTGGAGGTGGTCTATGTTGTATCAAAGCAAATGGCATATACTCCTCTTCCATCATTAGTAACATCTGTCATCAATACACATAGGAGGCCACTGGGTAAACTAGAAACAGCATGTTGCATTTTCATATAACAAAGTGGTTTGCTTTTAAGTGCTCTGTTGTTTGCAGCCACAACTCTGTGAAAATTACTTCATTTTAAAAGAAAACACTTTATATTTCAAACATTTGGTCCATAAATTATTTTGATCTTTAAACGAAATTGACGATATAGCCTCACTAGACAGATGGGAAATGCAGCATCACTGGCTGGTACAACTTATTACCCTTATGTCTTTGTATTATGTAAGGTTATATTATTGATTGCAATCTGATGAAGTAAAATATTTGTGCCATTATGACTGTCTCCTCTTTTGTGCTAGCAGACTTGATGCTGGTGTGAGTGCACATAATAAACTGCCCACAGAAAATATGTGTCCTAGTGTTATGCAGGTGTAAACTGAAAAAATATAAATGTCTTATGATGTGTCATGTTTTTATAATGTTTTTAGAGATCATTACTAGGTACCATCATCATAAAAATGTGGCATGATCGGTCATGTTTTTTTTTTTAATAATATTAGTGCTTTCTTGTAAACAGAAAATAGATTCTAGACTCCAATTTGTAGTTCAAAACAAAGTTTATTTATAAGGAACAACAAAAGATAATGCAAACTTGCAGAAATGGGGAACATGAAACAATTATATGTTTATTGTGTGTGCCCTAATACAGGTTTCACTGTGAACAGAACTTTCAAATCTTCAGATATATACCAACAACACTTACAAATGTTACTAGTTCTCCTGACTCCCAAAACACAATAATTCTTAAACACAAGTCAGATACCATTCAGTTCAAGGGTTTCCTTTACAGGGATGGCTTGAGTCTAGTTTCTTTCTTCTTTTGCCAATTCCCTGCCTGGAGACTCCTAACAAACCTCTACTTTGGTCCAAAACACAGAGACAGGGATATGCCATTATTGGGAACTGTCAGTCCTTAAAGATTTTCATTTGCAGCTGTTTCTCATTTGTTTATAATGTCATTTTGCTCTTCTGTCCTGTCTGACACACACTGTCTACAGCAAGTAGTTAAGTCACCTAACTCTTTAGCTAAGTCTTTTCCTTACTCAGCATGCCTCAGCAGTTACCAGTATGCCACATGACTCGTTCAGTAGGATATCTTCACTTCATATTTTTTAGGCATTTTAGGTACAATTTGTTCACTATTATTACCAGTTTTTACTGACATAGTATTGTTTATAGTTACCAGACAGTACTTGGCTACATGTAGTGCTCTACAAATTTAAAGCAAATAAATTCAGATGGTGGCAGTTTTTTTTTACAGGCACAATGACATACCTAAGTGAAGGCTTACATTTGTTTTGGAACATGCAAATCTAATTTGGTGTTTACAAGTTCCATTAGTAATAAATGTGTCGCTAAACAACCAGCTGCTCTTTCAGAAGATGTAGGGTCACTCTCAGCAGCCACCTTCTTAAATGAATGTGGAAAGCCCCTTTAAATTTGTCTAATGGTAATATTTTGAAAATTGTATTTGCATTGTTCAGATGAGGTTCTAGCCACACTTTTTATATATGTACTAAGTTAGCTATTTGAAATGCCGCCATTCATCTGTACTAAATGTGTAGAATTCAAGAGACTGAGCACTGGGTAAACATCAGTTTTTGCTACTGCTTTGGGTTTTGGTAGTCCTGTGCACCTGCATCATCTCTGTCCACAATGGTCTTCAGTGAGTCTTCAGTCAGATGTTTAGTCAAAGGCCAATTTGCTTGCAGCCATTGCTATCAATATGTGCACCTTTTTAGGCCATCAAATAGGCATCAGCATTGTACATCATCATCCTAGCTCAACTTCTTTGGGGATTCACCAGTTTTGGGACTCTTGGTGCAGCAGTCTATTGACTCATAACTGCAGCAACCTGTTGTTTTAGAACAAGTAGGTGCTAGTCTATTGTTGCACACTTCTGCAGTAGCTCAGTAGTTATAGCTATAAACCAGCACACCAGTCAGAGTCTTTATAAGGAAACATTAAAATGGCAGGAGGTTTGCCTTTTGAAACAGATCCTTTATAGGCACATAGTTTATCAATTCTGCATCCAAAATAGTACAGTCAATACAGCACAGGAACTTTTTATAGGCAAGCTGGTGGCACACTGGCACCCTCAGTATTTTACAGGGATCAGGACATACCTCAGCACATTCCTTCCACATGTAACTTATCACATTATTTTCTCAATACATCAGTGAAGAGAGCCATCACTATGCATAGCTTCTGAGATGTTACCTTTTATTTCCATGGGATAATAAAGGACCTACCTAATATCTACTGATAGCACAAAATCATTAAGAATGGCTACTACCAGGTTGTCTGCAATACCCAAGGAGTCATCTACAATGATTGTGCAGGTAACACAAGCAGTTTTCATGACTCACACATACAGTATGGCACACTTTTGAGCTGTACACCAAGTTTTCCTGGGGTGACTTTCCTCATGGACATCTAGTGGGGAATGCAAGCTGTGCAGTGGAGCCCAGGCTCATGATACCTATGAGAAACCAACACAACCCCACCAACCAAGGATACAATGAGGTCCACACTAGACTAGGAAAAAAGCCAACCATCTTTACATGAGTATGCAAATGAGGTATTAAATAATTATCATTCCTGAATACCACAATTTACGCTGTGTAAGTAATGCAAACATGATGTAAGGACCTACAAAATTACATGCACATGACCTGACAATGCAAGGACAAGCATTGAGAAGTGTTCTTTGCTAATGGCTTGCAGGTGCCTTTACAGTCTCCCCTCTTTGAGGTACACCTACTGAGGGTGTGTCAGGGAGAAAAGACTTAAAAAAAGTCTGAGAGTACATTGACTAATTTTGGAGAGCAGCATTCTTAACATTCAAATGCTGGCTTTAATGACTACAGTTACTGACCATTAGTAAAAAATGTTCTTTATATTTAAGGGAGTACCTTAACTCATTCCTCCAGCTGTTTTGAGTGTGTACCTTTAATTCCAGTGGGTGTGGCTTGAGCCTTTAAAAAAATGAAGTTATCACCTTACAGTTCTAACAAATATTTATTGACTGAAGTCAAATATCAATACAGTTGTGCTTGCCATCATGTATGTTTCAAGATAAAGTATTCTGATTCCTTGTATATAGCATAGTTTTGAAATTATTAATGCAAATGGGAACAAGCAATATCTGATGCTCAGAGGCATAGTAGGAGGTAACTGCAGAAGTGCCTGGAGGTTCATTTGACTGTAATGAGATAAACAATGATAAAGATAACATATGCAATTAAACAGAGATAAAAATTGCTGTTGAGGAAGCATAGATAAGGGAATGAGTCACCATTAAGAAAGAAAGCAATACACATGCAGGGTTTTCAGGCTTGGTTTAATATTGTGCAAGTAAATGGGTATCTTAACTGTTTGCATATCACAATCATCCAGGGATTTACTGTCAAAGGGAAAGGACAACTTTCATAACTTGTTTCTGTTGCACTTTCAATGTGACTTGATACAATGTCACATTATCAGTACATCTAAACACTTTTCTCCTTGCTTTTGTCTATGTCTTTGTCTGTGGCAACCATAGGAAATACTTTTAAATGAGTGTTCTCACTGCCCTTGTTTGAGTGTTCAAATCCATACAACTTCTTGTAGCAAGATAACAAACTTACTTAAACTTGTGAAATGTGAAGGTATTTGATCAACAATTTTTATCCTTTCATCATTTGCATTATGTTTGGCATTACACTCTATTGACTGGCAGCCAGCAGTAGCAGTGAATGTCATTTCACTTCCCAAGGTAACATCTGACATTTTTATTTGGACTGCTTTCAATTGTGAAGTGAAGACTGGAATTGTTGCACTTTCCTCAGCAGTCTGGACAGTAATGAGTGAAGAAATCCAAGTTCTCACACTCCTTTTTCAGTGGCATAATGTGTAAATGCTTAGAGAAACAGTGCAGGTAATGCAGGGTTCAAAACCTGTTCACAGATAATTTTACTGAGGGAGGTCATACTAACATACTGACACTCATTTTGTTGTATGAATGTGTTGATGTGGGAAACTCAAGTAAGGTCAGTACTGATTAAAAATGACAGATAGATAAGCCCTTCTAAATTATGTCAATATTAAGTGTGTGTGTGTGTGTGTGCTATGTGAACAATTAAAGCTTTTCTACTGTTCCCAGTACCCTTGTCCATTCCCATATCATCAGCTAAAGTCCTGATATTGTGAGACATACATGATAGTATTGATGTGGCAGGGAGATGTGAGAAGGCTGAATATATCTGTGTAATGCAGTAGTAGCTTGGCTCATTGTTTGATGTACACTGTGATTCGTTTCATGTGCCTTCAAGTTGTTATTCCTAAAAAAATGTTTGAATGCTTCTGATAAATCTTGCCTTGTGTATTTGCCCACCACTTGGCAGCATGAAATTAAGATAAAGAAAAAATTGAAGAAATTAGTTTAGGCTGCCTTATGCAGTGTAAACCTGCCAATGTCATTGTGTGGCAATCCACACCTGTCAGGTAACTTTCCCTGTGGCACAATGTGTAAGTGCAGTGACCTTAGAGAAAAAGGACAGCTGATGCATGGTTTGAATCTACTTAACTGATCATTTTACAGACAGTGGTCTGACATGATATTTAATCACATGATATCATTGTGCTTTGTAAAAAACAACCTGTCACTATTGATAACAGCAGGCAAGATTTTGTCTGTTCACTTTCACATTATTTTTCACTAACTACATGTCTGATAATGTATTCCACAAAGTACATTTCTGATGCTGCATTGACAAATGAGAAGGATGAATGTGTCACTTGAGTGCACTTCTTGCTGTGGTCTTTGTTACATATACCCATTGATTGCATTTAATTTACTGTCAGGTTTTCTCTATCATGTGTTTTTTCTATTGCATTTTCTGTTTGGTCTCCACTCGTTATCATGCAAACATGGTTCACTGCCTAAGGAAAAAAGTAAAAAAAAAATAGTTTAGGAATCCTTATGTAGAACAAATATGCCTGACATCATTGTGTGGCTCTCCGCGACATGGATAGAACTTACTGCTGAGAATGCATATGACAGATGTCTAGTTCTGTGGCATAAGATGTAACTCAAGTGACTTGAGAGAAAGAAGCCACATGAAGCATTATTTGAATCCTGTTTAGAGATCACATTGCAATTATTTACAATATGCCATTCTTTAAATTTTTTTATTTGCATTTGCTCTCTGCTTTGCAGCACGTAATGGTTCCTTACCTAAGGAAAAAGGTGAAAATCTTAATTTAGGCTGCCTTATGCAATGCAATCACATTTGGCAAAGGTGCATTTTCCACAGCATTCTGGACAGCACTGAGTGGAGAAATTCTACTTGTTGCATACTTATATCTGTGGCACAAGGTATGAGTGTAGTAGTAAGTTTAGATAAAGAACAAAGATGATTAAGGGTTCAAATTAAACTAAGACCTACTTTAACAATGGTTGTAAGAATTCCACTTGTTGCACCCTTTTGATTAGGACTATAACATTAAAGAAAAATGATGCTATTAAATTTGTTACTTTCAGGCAATGTATCAGTAATGCTTACATAAGTGAATTTTTCTATTAAGCATTTATCATTATGTTTCACATATAACCTCAAGCTAATGTACATGCCAATTCTTAACCATGACAACATTGACATTTAATATTAAGTTCATTGCATAAGTATGATGCGCTTAATAATTTTGCTATAATCATCATGACTCATCACATATCCAAGCTATGTTTTTAGGACAGCTGCATCTTGTAAAGTATGTATGTAACATACCCTAACCTGTATTAATCAGCTCATTCAACTGCATCCATCTGAAATATATTTACAAACAGAAGTAATGAATTTCACATAGAAATGCAATCCTGTGACTAGTTAAAATCACACTTTGTTTAACTTCTTTTTGCAAAAGCTGAAAATTTCAATTTAATTTTCAGTTGTCTAGTTACTTGCATGCAAATGTGCTTAAATCTACTGCAATATGGGAATACAGAGTAAAGGTAGACTAAAGACAGCACTGTGATAAAGTTAATGGAACAGTTCATAGGCTGCTGGATGTAAAAAAAAGGAGTTTCTGTGTAGCATGTTAAGATAAGTGCCCTGGTTCTAGCCTGATGTTTTTGTGTAGTGTCATGGGCTCGATTAAAGCTACAGGTTAATTTATTAATTTATGATGTTTCATACTTCTATCATGTGTTTAACTGCAAACATTTGTATTTATCTCCATATACATTTCCTTAACATACCATTTGAATGTCGCACTGACATCATTTGCAAAAACATTGTAGCTCCAAAAAGGAGACTTATTAAGCCAACCTTATTCTACTTATGTATTCATGTTTGTTGCACTGTTTCACCCCTTATTTGTATATATAGCAGTTTATTTTACACACCATGACAGATTAATGATGATTTAATAAGTAAGACTAACACACCATACAGATGTTCCTACATATCCCACAAAACATGTGGAACAAGCTCCCTAGCTATGTGAAGCAGAGTTCCTCCCTAATCTGATTCAAGTGTTACTTGGACAATTGGATGGGAATCAGGAAATTCATCCCTGGCTTGGCAGCTGTATCTGTACTGGACACAGGCAACTTGTAAATGGTTCATCTCCCAGGCCCCTGCTTGTAAATGTTTCATCTCTCAAGCCCCTGCTTACACATAACAAGGGTACCAAAACTTGTCCAATATTTGGAATGCATGGCTAGGCTTAAAAATGCCTACAAACATATACTGTTGCTATTCCTATCTACATATGTCTCTCTTTCTCTCTCTCTCTTCATTCATTCGGCTTCAATAAGTTGTCATTGTGCATCAGTTTTATCATTTAAATATCGTGAAGTTCAAGTTCCTTTGTGGAGTTATTGATCAGCAGCCAATCAAAAAATTCAGACCGAAAGAGCAAATCTTCTTTTTAGTGGGGGGGGGGCTTCCCCCCCACACCCTCTTGCTAATTATATATACCAGCTCTGAGAGTGCACTACAGTGGGGAAAATGAAAATTCTGCAATCCCCACTGTACATTGATCTTTCACAGTACAACTGGTAGCATGCCTGATCAGCTGATTTTCGATCAGCTCAACTGGCAGTTTTCTGGGTTTGACAAGTTACAGTTCAACAGCTTGCAGGAAACCCATATATATATAAATATATGTTATGAAATCAATGGAAATAAAATTTGACCACTTGGCATAGTATAGTGTTTATATGAACACTACTTTCCTAGAATGCTTTATAGTCCATACAGTTAGTCAGCTAACAGCCTCCACTTCCTTAGGTTGTTAAAATAAATCATAGCTGCAGCTCCTGCCAGGCTTTCCTTCAGCTTCACTAGATTCAGAAAAACATATATTTGACTTTACCTCAAGTCACATGCACACTGAGCTTCAAACAAGCCAGTCAAACTGTGCAAATCATTTGGTCAGAACCCTTTTTCTTACCCATTATGCACCTGTGGATGAGGAGCAAGCTTCTTGTTTTATTAAAAACAGACAACTTCCTTTAATATGGCACTTGACAACAGTGGCGTCTGATGACTTCAAATTAAAGGGGGGCTGCAAGAGACAGCTGAATGGGTGGGGCCAATGGGAAGGGGTGTGACCAACTAGGAAGGGGTGGAGCTATGCTCAAAACCACAACAACTGGAACTTTAATTAAATATGCTGTCCTGGGTGCCAAACCGTCATTACGAGAGTCCAATCAAGACAAAATGAAGTGTAGAAGAAAAAATTATTTCAATGCATTGGCTACATGACAACTTACTTAATATCTATATGGAAACACAAAGGTTGTGAGGTATGAAAAAATAAATTGCTTTTTAAATACATTACTGGAATGCCAGTCAAAATCAAGTATAAAAAAAAACAAGCAGCACTCAGCTCAAGCCACTTCTCCTTGTACTGCAGTTCTAATTATAATTTATATTCAGCTTTATAAAATTACCAAGTAACATGCTGAAAGTAGCAATCTCTGTGATACCCCCACTTGTAAAAATGTTTCTTATCCAAAAAAGACCTGCTGCCTGACAACAACTAACTACTTGTTTCAAGGAGAACAAATGATCAAAGTAAAAAATGAACAGCGAACAAGAAACAAGCTCAAGATAAATTGCTTAAAGGATTACTGCACAAATTATGGACCACACATGATAGATTGGCATTCTGTTTAGATTACGGGTAAAGTCTGCAAAGATAGCTGCAAGTCTCCAACAAATGTAATGAGCTTCTGAAAATACTGTAATCCTGTCCTTTATTACAAATACTGTTATATGCATTTTAATACCTAAGGCTTATTCGATATCTAGTTATGTAAATATTCTCTGCATGGCAACAATGAAAAGGCTTTCAGTGTTGGTAATTCTTTAACAGTATGCTTATTAAAGCTTACTTGCATCTTACAATCTCTGACAAGCTTACCTGATGGTCATTAAAGCACTGCTACTTTAATACAGAGCAACAGGGCACTGCAACAGCATGCATTTTCTGAATAATAAGAAGCACAAATCAACAGTATAAAAATATGACAGAAAACCAGAACATTCTGCAAAATCAAGGACAGATGAAAAGCCACGGTCATACTTGAGGTCTACCTTGGATGGGGGAATACTCTGCACACTTACACTGCATAACTGCTCCTTGCCTTGCTTGGACACATCCAGAGCCACTACAATGGGGAGTGGAGTTTAACAAATAGGTCACAGTTTGAAATGTCACTGGCTGATGGTGATGGCTCTGACACTCATACCTCTCAACCTCAGAGCAAGAAACCTGGACAAAGCCATACATAGAAGTGGGACACAGGCCCCAAAATAAAGCCAATTTTTAAATATTGTTCTTATAAACTTAGAAAGACAACAGAATAGTAGTAGGTCTTGCATTAGTATGAATTTTTGAAGGGTATGAAATCTGAAACTCAAATGTCTGCCATTATTTTCTAACTTAATCTTTAATGATTTGCTACTAATTTGCCAGAAAACCACAATTTTATGAAAAACAGACCAAATATATTATGCAAAAATATAAAATTGTCACACAATACAGCTGGGAACCTTTTTAAAATTACTGCTGTTAACTTGAGCAGCTGACAAAATAAGAGCATCTACATGCATTTCTGAAATAAAAGTAATCTATAACTCTGATCATTACAGTTATTTATAATTGTAAACCCTCCACGTTTTCTTCCAAAATTGCCATTTTGCAGAGGGATTATTAAGGGGACAGCAACATTTTGAGCCAAAATTGGAGACAGTTGAGAGGTTTGGATATTTCTAATTCAATAAAGCAATTTATTTGCACGTACCTCTCAACCTCTTAATGCAGAAAATCTGGATATGGCCAAATATATTGGGGGAACATACAAACAGTGCTAAAAAGACAGTTGATAGAATAACAGGTCTTGCTCTAGCATGTATTTTTCTGAAGGTTATGACATCTGAAACTCAATGTCTGTCATTATTTAGTGACTTCATTCCTAAATGATTTGGCAGAAAACCACAAATTGTATGAAGAACAAACCAAAAATAAGAAGCAAAAATCTATTCATTCTGCAAAAGTCTGGACAGTTGAGAGGTATAGTTCAGCTGGGGCTGTCTGAGTTTGCTGCCCTTCCCCCTCACAAAATCATGGTTGAATGGAGCGTTCCCCCCTGCAGCCATTCCAATGTCCCATTCCTTGGTTATTTCGTCCAATTTGCCATAAACACTGTAATGTGCATACTGCTTTACTTCTGCGATGATATGGATTTAATTTGAAAGCTTTATTTATATTTCACAGCATAAACCCTAATAGATATCTGCTAAACAAAGCAATGCAGTCTCACAATGAAAATAGACTTAGCATTAAAACTTCTCTGCCCTTGAAACTCATATTCATTGAAACAGCGTTGAAACCCACATTCAAAGAAAATACATTTTGCCAGTGGCAGATAAAGATTAATTCTGTGCTGTTTTCAAATCACAGGCCCCTTGAACATGAAACATACACATGCTCTTTGATACACCTTCCTGACTGTATTAAATTATATTCCTTGTACAATACAATACAGTTGAGCTGCCCAATTCAGAACATTTCCATCATAAAAGCCTACTCAAACTTCAACAGTCCACCAGTATCAGTAAATATGCACGATCTCTGAAGAAGTAAAAGCCATCTAAATAATTCCACATTAAAGAAATCTGTTAACTAATGAAGAGGTTACTGCTAGCAAACAACTTTATACGTCATTGTTTCATCTACAAATAAAGTGCCTGTTGCCCTTGAGGAATAAATTGCTTATGCTGCATTAAAAAGATTATAATGCTAGTAATATCGCAACAGGGAATGGATGGCAAACTAATAACAGGTTCATAGTTACTAGGTATCTTCACCAAAGAGGACTGCAGCATTCATCCCCTTTAAAACAGAGTACCGTATCAGCAATGGATCTACCCACTGTGGGAGTAGAACCCACAGCCTTCTGCATCAAAAGCAAGTACACTACCTGTTGTGCTATTTACAATGTAAGCAGACACAGCATAAGCAGCACTAAACCTTTGTTCCCCTGCAGCTCTCAGCTCCTTGTAAAATCTACTCGACACTCAGCTGTATCTCTGAACTTTGCCGCACAAGAAATCGGACAAAGCCAAAATTTATTTGGGGGGGGGGACAAAAGCCCAAAAACAAGGGACACATTTTAAGCATTGCTTGTATAATGTTGGAAAGTTGCTAGAATAAAATGCTGTGTTGCCACGATACATTTCATTGCCAAGTATTGAACACAGGTCCCTGTGCAAAACAGCCAGAGCAACATACCACTATGCCAAATCATCTATTTTGAGGAAAGAAAGGAAACTGAAACTTAAATGTCTACCATTTAGTGAATTCAGTTATCAGCATAGCTGTCAACATCTTAGCGCAAAACACCTGAACAAAGCAAATAATGGGGGAATACAGCCCCCAAACATATTCAGTGAGTTCAGTTATCACCATAGCTCTCAACCTTGGCACAAAAAACCTGGATGAAGTCAATAATGGGGGAATACAGTCCAAAAAATAAGGACAAATATCCACTGGGGACACCAGAGCAAACCCACACAAACATAGGGAGAATATGCAGACTCCACACAGAAGGCACCCCCGCCAAGAATCAAACCAGACAACCCATAGCTGTCAGGCAACACTGCTACCACTGCACTACTGTCTGTTTTAAGTTACAAAAACACCGAAACCACAGATTTTATGAGGAACAGAACAAATATGAGGCAAAAATCTATAAATGTTTGAGAAATGGTGGTGGGTAGGGAATTCAGGCTCTTGTCACTTGGGCCCAAGGTACAGGGTTCAAGCCTTATTCTCTACCCACCACCATGAAGCAACTGGGGCATTTCATTCACACACACACACACACACACACACACACACACACACACACACACACACACACACACACACACATACATTCCGGAGTGGCCTGTACTCTACAACACAATAAATGCTATCCTGTTTCCTTGATCAGTGATCCTGTACTCTGCACACACACACACTCCAGAATGGCCTGTACTCTACAACACAATAAATGCTATCCTGTTTCCCTGATCGGTGATCCTGTACTCTGCAGCTGATTGTGAATGCAATCCTGTTCTGTCCTCCATACTAGCCCATGCATGTTATGGTCTCGGTCTCCTGTGAGGAGGCTGGAGCCTCCTGCTATTGGTCCAGCCTGCGGGCGATGCAGTCTGGTGACCTTCTGGTTTGTGCGGTCATCACTGCACAGATCTCTGGGTTGGAAGGGTGGAGTTTACTCCCGTCCCTATCCGGACTGCCTAACTGAGCAGTCTGGAGCTCAGGAATGCCTGAGCATGCATGCTTGGAGTTCTGGTCTGCCTAACACAGCAGCCAGGAACTAAGCATGCATGCGCGAAGTCCGAGATTTTCTTTATTTTTATATGTTCTACGGTGGGGGGACTGGGGACTTTATTTTATGCACAGGTGGGGGATCCATTTTACAGGTGGGAGGGCTGCAGTTCCACAGTCCTATAGCACAAGCCACCCCTGCTTGACAGGCAATTGCCATCTCATTAACGAACTAATACAACTGAATGCTTGACTAAGTGTTAAGAAAATTTTACCAGCACAAATTACTGTCCACATTTTTGTGTGCGCAACACCCTTTTCAAGCATATTCCACCATTGTTTCATGCACAAATTGTTGTAACTATTCCCCTGTCACCAAAGAACATTGGTTTTGGGCTTGTAACAATGGGTTGTTGGACCCTGAGAACTCATTGTTGTGCCTAGGCCTGCAGGCTGCTCCATTCACTTTGTGACTCTTCCGATACTTGTAATTTGTGCACATTTTGAACTTCTTCTACTAAATTGTTTCTGTGACTCTGGTACCCTTTAAAGTCTCGGTCTAACCTTCACTGAAGGTGTTGTCTCTGTTTTTGGTTCAATCAGATCCCAGGCATGTCAGATAATACTCTTTTGCTTCTTAACAAAATTATATTCTTTCCTTTCCTATTTCCTGTTTTTTCACTTTTGACAAGGATTCCTCTAGCTGAACCTCAAGTAAAGAGTCTCTGATTTCTTTTACATGTATTCCAGTTTGCAAGCTAACCACTACACTTTCTACTTCTGACCATGGCTTTGGTGCATTAATATGACAGATTTACTCTGTCGTTCTGTTTCTTGTCTGTGTAAGCTTGCATTTATTAGATTTATTCTTTCAGTCACTTCAAAAAACTCTTGGCACTTAACCAGAAATGTGTTCTCTGTGGAGGGTACTAATACTAGTAGTTAATCCCCTGGATTAAACTATCAAGTCAGGCATTCTCATTATAAACTAGTTGATGCATCTCCTGGGCTTTCTGCATGTGCTTCTTCCCTGTGATATAACCAGCTTCAGTCATCCTGCAAACAAACATAATGATCTGTCTATCATACTTTTAAATGGCTTCCATTCTTACCAGGTCTCCTTAGTGAAATCGGTCTTTTGGAATGACCCCTATGCAAATTTTCAAATAGGATAAACCAAGTTGAAGCTTCTGGCACCTATTTTACTGCAAACACTATGCATAGTAACAACTACTCCCAGTTTCTGATATATGTTAATAACTGTCCTTAGCAAGGATTTCAGTAATTTATTGAACCTCTTTACTAATATACCAGTCTGAGAGTGGTAGTCTGTCATCTTTAACTGTTTATCTTTAAATCGTTTGTATGACTGATGCAATACATTTGACCTAAAGGAGTACCTTAGTTAGTAATTCTCTCCTTAAGAATACCCATTCTGGAGGACAACAACGCCAGTTCTCTAGCAATAACTCTAAAAATTGCTTAGTGTAATGGCATGGCTTCCAAATGTTTTACAACATAGTTCATTACTACTAGTATCTACTGATGGCCATTACTAGATTTTATTAGTAGCCATACAATGTCCAGAGCTGTACCTTCAAATGGCACCTCTATGACAGGCATTAGAATGAGTGGTCTCTTATAGGTTCATAGGGTCATAGGTTGGTACTAGGCTATCAGCCCTAGGGCCTATACAAGCCTAGCCATAACAATTCCCTGGCTATTTCTTCCCACATTATTTACTTTCCTGGACCCCTGTCTAGCAGGGCGACTGACGTGATCCCTGGGGTGAATTTCCTTTCTCCCATCCAATCGTCAAGGTTCCTCTTGAAGAGGTCCAAAGAGGCACTCTGCTTGACATGTATGGGCAATCTATTCCAGAGTCTGGGGAGTCTCTGGGTCAGGAACCTATCCCTCCAGCATGTTTTGTTTATTGTGATGACAAGGTTTAGATCCCTGGAGCGTGTAGCTCTGAGGGATTGGGATTTCTTTAACTGTAGCATGTCCAACAGCTCTGGGTTTGACATGGCCTTGTATGTTAAGCAGAGCTCGCCTCTGAGTAGACGATATGTGACAGAGTATAGCTGGAGTTTTTTAAGGCGGTCAGCGTAGGGCATCTGCTTTAGGCCTGTGATTATTTTAGTGAGGTATTTCTGAGGCCTTTCCAGTTGTTGCAGGTGTCTTGAGAGGTACATACCAAATGGGGCGTTGTATTCTATAATGGGTCTAATGAGGGATGAGTACAGTGGGACAATGACCTCCTTTTTTCTGGATGAAAAGCCCTTCATGATGAGGTGTGCCACATAGAAGGATTTCCTGACTGTTGTGGCGATGTGGTTATCGAAGGTGAGACCACTGTCCACCTGTGTCCCTAAGTCTCTTATCACACTTTCTGTGTTTAGTGTACTGCCACCTATATGGTAATTTCTTAAATCCAGGATGGGAATACAGTTTTCTGACATTCTAGATGGGAAGTACAGAAATTTTCTATCCCTTACATTATGCTTGAATAATAAAATCTAGCTAGTACCCTTGCTTTAATTTTGTCCATTCCCATGTGACCCTCCTCAACATGGAATTATAGGGTAATTTCTTTACCAGTAGCATAGATTTTGGTAATAACAACCAGTGTAAAATTTCCTGTCTGTCATTGCCTACTGTGTACAGAGTGCTGGAGGCCTAGTGTGGAGGTCATCTTGAAGAAAGAAGTGATGACTATAGGGGAAGCACATAGATTGCTGCTGTTCCTTGGTATCTGAGCACTATTGGCTTGAATTTATTTCTGTTTTCATTGCTTCTCTTGTTTTGGTATAAGCTCTGATTGCTCCACTGGTGTAGGTGCAGCTGAACAGTGGGAAGGTCGCACAACTCAGTTTTTTCCCTACAGACAGCTTACCTTTTACATTTGACTTGTATTCAGCAGAGACCAGGTGTGACTGTGCTTTGCGTCTAAACAAAATGAGCTGAAGTGTACACAGCTCTTATGGGTTGCAGAAAACAGCACAGCTGTGAGCTGAATGGTCTGTTATATCAGCTTTTAAACATTAGTATTCCAGGTATCACTGTCAACTCAGTGTTACTACCCTAAAGCAGTTTTATTGTAAAAAGCACTCTGTATCCCCCCAAACCCAGATTATATAAGACTTCTGCAGCCCCCCAAACAGGCCAAATTGTATATATATAAAGTCATAGTCCTTTTTAAGTTCTAACCAGGCCCTTTTCACTCTTAAGCTCTGGGCATCATGGAGTGGCAGCAAAATCCTCCCTTTCATCGTCAGCCTTCTAGCACTTAATCTGCTAAGGCAGCATAAAAAGTGCCTCAAGCTCACTAAAAATTCACTTCTACTTAACCTTTCCTCATGGACATCTAGTGGGAATAGAGGCTGTGCAGTGGAGCCCAGGCTCATGATACCTATGAGAAACCAACACAACCTCACCAAGCAAAGATACAATGAGGTCCACACTAGACTAGGAAAAAAAGCCACCTGTCTGTGATTAGTAAAAATACTTACCCGATCTAGAGGCACCTCCCCCACAGTCCACTACTTGCAGTGAGCATAGTACTGAGATACCCTACTCATTCAAATGCAACATCATTATACTGACAATACAAACCTGTATTATGCTGGTGCTGCCGAAAACCTCTACCTGAGCCGCCTAGGTCTCTTAATAATAAGCAATGCTGTAAATCCCTTATTGCACCTACATAACATAACAACAACTGCAGGAACTTGAGAGTAGGTGAAGTGAGGTAAGACGTTTGTCCAGTTTAAATACTTTACTAATAGACAGTGATGGGTCTTGTTAGGATGATTAGCTGCAAACTTAGCTACTTTGTTATAACACTGCTGTGACTTCTTAGGTGGGAAGCTTGGAGATTAGTTAAAATAGGAAAAGTATAAAGGAGCATGAGGAACAAGTGGGCAGGGGCTGTGATGTTTCTTGAAGAGGATGTAAGGCAAGTTTTGCCCTGTCCTTGCTACCTAGTTTTTCATGTGTTTGTTTTTCATTGCTTGTTTTATGTGTTGGTTGAAGTTGAGATGGTCATTGATGAGTATGCCACGCACTTTGGTTTGGGTGACCATCTCAAGATTACTGTTATAAGTTGTGGATATGGTGAAGTTGGAATTTAGATAAATGCGGTGTTTGGGAGTGAAAATGATTAATTTGGTTTAGTTAGAGTTTAGTAGAACTTGGGAATTATCTAACCAGGTTTCTACTATAGAAAAAGATTCCTGAGTCTGAAATTTTATTTAATATAGGTTACTGGAAGTGCAGATTAGGGCAGAGTAATCAGCAAACTGGACAATGTCAGCATGCGTGGTGTTAGTGTGAAGGTCATTAATAAAAATGTTAAATAGAATACTAGAAACACTGATGAACACAAGTGGGAACATGTATAAAGGAGGAAAAGAAGCGATTGCCATTTGACTGCTTGTCCGCTGTTAGAAAGCCATGAAATCACTGCAGTGGCAGTACATATAGTTCAGCTACTGGAGGCATCCTTGTTATTGACGATTTTGTTTTTAGGCACATAGACTCAACACTCATTGGATTAGACAAGGGTAGGCTTAGAGTCAGCTGCCTCTCAGGAGCCAAGCTATTGGACATAACTGGCACCCTAAATACCCTTATATCCAGCAAGTATGACTATGATGCAATAGTAGTCAAGTGAGGGTAAATCATCTGGCACACAAACTGCTGAAGGCCATGCAGTAGGACATGTTGGAGCTTCCGGCACTAGCCTCAGCTGGGGGTATGATACATCTTCTCCCACCACCTAGAATGATGCCTTCATTCAAAGAAAAGATAATTGGGTTCAACAGCTGGCTTAGGTGCTGGTGTCATGTCAGGGGTATTCAGTTTGTATCACCCTGGGATAAGATGATTGGCAGGCCAATTTCTTTTGGAAAAGATGGTCTGCGTCTCTCTTTCAAGGACTTCTGCATGCTGGCTAAAACCTTTGCTACCTCAACTGGAC